>NW_026558412.1:0-208137 GCF_026930045.1 Uloborus diversus
AAAAATGCACCTTGGTAATTATTGATTCAAACACTTTGAAATTTACAGGTCGAATAATTAAACTGACTCAGAATTTTTCTCCCTACATAAATAATCAATATTCGCAAGCGAGAAAAATTAAAAAAAAAAGAAGAAGAAATTTCAAATTAGAAACTAAAAGTATACATTGAAGATTTTCGTTCAGGCTGGGACTCGAACCCAGGGCCACTCGCTTGGAAGCCTAACACTCTAGCCATTAGTCTATGGGAGCTCTGTCGGTGGGAGTTTTAAATATAATAAAAACAAAAAATGCACCTTGGTAATTGTTTATTTAAACACTTTGAAATCTTCGTGTCGAAAAATTAAACTGACTCAGAATTTTCTTCCCTACATAAATAATCAATAATTGCAAAGGAAAGAAATTGAAAAAAAAAAGAATTTTCAAATTAGAAAAGAAATATATACATTGAAGATATTCGCTCCGGCTGGGACTCGAACCCAGGCCACTCGCTTGGAAGACCAGCGGTCTAGCCATTAGGCTATCGGAGTTCTGTCGAGCGGAGTCTTACTGCCTGACTGATACTGCCTGACTGACAGACTGACTCACTGACTGACTGATACTGACTGACTGACTCACTGACTGACCGAGACTGACTGACTAACTGCCTGACTGACTGAGACTGGACTGACTGACTGACTGACTGACTGACTGACTAACTGACTGACTGAGACTGACTGACTGACTGCTTGACTCTCTGACTGGCTATTTCACTGACTGACTGAATGACTAAATGACTGACTGACACTGACTGACTGACTGCTTGACTACCTGACTGACTGCCTGACTGACTAACTGACTGGACAGGACTGACCGACTGACTGACTGACAGACTGACTGAATAAGGCTGACTGACTGACTGACTGACAGACTGACTGAATAAGGCTGACCGACTGACTGACTGCCTGACTGACTGACTGACTGAATGACTGACTGACTGACTGAGACTGGACTGGACTGACTGACTGACTGACTGACTGAGACTGACTGACTGCTTTAGTGACTAACTGACTGCACAGGACTGACCGACTGACTGACTGACTGACTGCCTGACTGACTGACTGACTGACTGACTGAGACTAAATGACTGACTGCTTGACTGACTGGCTGAAGGACTAACTGACTGACTGAGTGACTGACTGACTGGACTGACTGACTGAGACTGAATGACTGAGTGCTTGACTGATTGACTGTCAGACTGACTGACTGACTTCGCAAAAGGGAAAAATAAAAAAAAAGAATTATAAAATTAGAAAAAAATATTTGCATTTAAGATTTCCTTTCCGGCTGGAATTTGAACCCAGGGCGACACTCATGGAAGCCCAACGCTCTCGCCAATATACTATCGGATCTCTGTTGATCGGTGTCTTAATTATAATAAAAACAAAAAATGCACCTTAGTAATTATTGATCTAAAATCTTTGAAATCTAAAGGTCGAATGATTAAACTGACTCAGAATTTTCTTCCGTACATAAATAATCCATATTTGCAAAAGAAAGAAATTGAAAAAAAAAAGAATCTTCAAATTAGAAGAGAAATATATACATGGAAGATTTTCGTTCCGGCCGGGACTCGAACCCAGTACTACGCGCTTGGAACCCAACGGTCTAGCCATTAGGCTATCGGAGCTCTGTCGATGGAAGTCTTAAATATAATAAAAACAAAAAATGCACCTTGGTAATTATTGATTCAAACACTTTGAAATTTACAGGTCGAATAATTAAACTGACTCAGAATTTTTCTCCCTACATAAATAATCAATATTCGCAAAAGAGAAAATTTAAAAAAAAAAAAAGAAGAAGAAATTTCAAATTAGAAACTAAAAGTATACATTGAAGATTTTCGTTCAGGCTGGGACTCGAACCCAGGGCCACTCGCTTGGAAGCCTAACACTCTAGCCATTAGTCTATGGGAGCTCTGTCGGTGGGAGTTTTAAATATAATAAAAACAAAAAATGCACCTTGGTAATTGTTTATTTAAACACTTTGAAATCTTCGTGTCGAAAAATTAAGCTGACTCAGAATTTTCTTCCCTACATAAATAATCAATAATTGCAAAGGAAAGAAATTGAAAAAAAAAGAATTTTCAAATTAGAAAAGAAATATATACATTGAAGATATTCGCTCCGGCTGGGACTCGAACCCAGGCCACTCGCTTGGAAGACCAGCGGTCTAGCCATTAGGCTATCGGAGTTCTGTCGAGCGGGGTCTTACTGCCTGACTGATACTGCCTGACTGACAGACTGACTCACTGACTGACTGATACTGACTGACTGACTCACTGACTGACCGAGACTGACTGACTAACTGCCTGACTGACTGAGACTGGACTGACTGACTGACTGACTGACTGACTGACTAACTGACTGACTGAGACTGACTGACTGACTGCTTGACTCTCTGACTGGCTATTTCACTGACTGACTGAATGACTAAATGACTGACTGACACTGACTGACTGACTGCTTGACTACCTGACTGACTGCTTGACTGACTAACTGACTGGACAGGACTGACCGACTGACTGACTGACAGACTGACTGAATAAGGATGACTGACAGACTGACTGAATAAGGCTGACTGACTGACTGACTGACAGACTGACTGAATAAGGCTGACCGACTGACTGACTGCCTGACTGACTGACTGACTGAATGACTGACTGACTGACTGAACGAGACTGACTGACTGACTGACTGAGACTGGACTGGACTGACTGACTGAGACTGACTGACTGCTTTAGTGACTAACTGACTGCACAGGACTGACCGACTGACTGACTGACTGACTGCCTGACTGACTGACTGACTGAATGACTGACTGACTGAGACTAAATGACTGACTGCTTGACTGATTGACTGTCAGACTGACTGACTGACTTCGCAAAAGGGAAAAATAAAAAAAAAAGAATTATAAAATTAGAAAAAAATATTTGCATTTAAGATTTTCTTTCCGGCTGGGATTTGAACCCAGGGCGACACTTATGGAAGCCCAACGCTCTCGCCAATATACTATCGGATCTCTGTTGATCGGTGTCTTAATTATAATAAAAACAAAAAATGCACCTTAGTAATTATTGATCTAAAATCTTTGAAATCTAAAGGTCGAATGATTAAACTGACTCAGAATTTTCTTCCGTACATAAATAATCCATATTTGCAAAAGAAAGAAATTGAAAAAAAAAAGAATCTTCAAATTAGAAGAGAAATATATACATGGAAGATTTTCGTTCCGGCCGGGACTCGAACCCAGTACCACGCGCTTGGAACCCAACGGTCTAGCCATTAGGCTATCGGAGCTCTGCCGATGGAAGTCTTAAATATAATAAAAACAAAAAATGCACCTTGGTAATTATTGATTCAAACACTTTGAAATTTACAGGTCGAATAATTAAACTGACTCAGAATTTTTCTCCCTACATAAATAATCAATATTCGCAAAAGAGAAAAATTAAAAAAAAAAGAAGAAGAAATTTCAAATTAGAAACTAAAAGTATACATTGAAGATTTTCGTTCAGGCTGGGACTCGAACCCAGGGCCACTCGCTTGGAAGCCTAACACTCTAGCCATTAGTCTATGGGAGCTCTGTCGGTGGGAGTTTTAAATATAATAAAAACAAAAAATGCACCTTGGTAATTGTTTATTTAAACACTTTGAAATCTTCGTGTCGAAAAATTAAACTGACTCAGAATTTTCTTCCCTACATAAATAATCAATAATTGCAAAGGAAAGAAATTGAAAAAAAAAAGAATTTTCAAATTAGAAAAGAAATATATACATTGAAGATATTCGCTCCGGCTGGGACTCGAACCCAGGCCACTCGCTTGGAAGACCAGCGGTCTAGCCATTAGGCTATCGGAGTTCTGTCGAGCGGAGTCTTACTGCCTGACTGATACTGCCTGACTGACAGACTGACTCACTGACTGACTGATACTGACTGACTGACTCACTGACTGACCGAGACTGACTGACTAACTGCCTGACTGACTGAGACTGGACTGACTGACTGACTGACTAACTGACTGACTGAGACTGACTGACTGACTGCTTGACTCTCTGACTGGCTATTTCACTGACTGACTGAATGACTAAATGACTGACTGACACTGACTGACTGACTGCTTGACTACCTGACTGACTGCTTGACTGACTAACTGACTGGACAGGACTGACCGACTGACTGACTGACAGACTGACTGAATAAGGATGAGTGACAGACTGACTGAATAAGGCTGACGGACTGACTGACTGACAGACTGACTGAATAAGGCTGACCGACTGACTGACTGCCTGACTGACTGACTGACTGAATGACTGACTGACTGACTGACCGAGACTGACTGACTGACTGACTGAGACTGGACTGGACTGACTGACTGACTGAGACTGGACTGGACTGACTGACTGACTGACTGACTGAGACTGACTGACTGCTTTAGTGACTAACTGACTGCACAGGACTGACCGACTGACTGACTGACTGACTGCCTGACTGACTGACTGACTGAATGACTGACTGAGACTAAATGACTGACTGCTTGACTGACTGGCTGAAGGACTAACTGACTGACTGAGTGACTGACTGACTGGACTGACTGACTGAGACTGAATGACTTAGTGCTTGACTGATTGACTGTCAGACTGACTGACTGACTTCGCAAAAGGGAAAAATAAAAAAAAAAGAATTATAAAATTAGAAAAAAATATTTGCATTTAAGATTTCCTTTCCGGATGGAATTTAAACCCAGGGCGACACTCATGGAAGCCCAACGCTCTCGCCAATATACTATCGGATCTCTGTTGATCGGTGTCTTAATTATAATAAAAACAAAAAATGCACCTTAGTAATTATTGATCTAAAATCTTTGAAATCTAAAGGTCGAATGATTAAACTGACTCAGAATTTTCTTCCGTACATAAATAATCCATATTTGCAAAAGAAAGAAATTGAAAAAAAAAAAGAATCTTCAAATTAGAAGAGAAATATATACATGGAAGATTTTCGTTCCGGCCGGGACTCGAACCCAGTACCACGCGCTTGGAACCCAACGGTCTAGCCATTAGGCTATCGGAGCTCTGTCGATGGAAGTCTTAAATATAATAAAAACAAAAAATGCACCTTGGTAATTATTGATTCAAACACTTTGAAATTTACAGGTCGAATAATTAAACTGACTCAGAATTTTTCTCCCTACATAAATAATCAATATTCGCAAAAGAGAAAAATTAAAAAAAAAGAAGAAGAAATTTCAAATTAGAAACTAAAAGTATACATTGAAGATTTTCGTTCAGGCTGGGACTCGAACCCAGGGCCACTCGCTTCGAAGCCTAACACTCTAGCCATTAGTCTATGGGCGCTCTGTCGGTGGGAGTTTTAAATATAATAAAAACAAAAAATGCACCTTGGTAATTGTTTATTTAAACACTTTGAAATCTTCGTGTCGAAAAATTAAACTGACTCAGAATTTTCTTCCCTACATAAATAATTAATAATTGCAAAGGAAAGAAATTGAAAAAAAAAAGAATTTTCAAATTAGAAAAGAAATATATACATTGAAGATATTCGCTCCGGCTGGGACTCGAACCCAGGCCACTCGCTTGGAAGACCAGCGGTCTAGCCATTAGGCTATCGGAGTTCTGTCGAGCGGAGTCTTACTGCCTGACTGATACTGCCTGACTGACAGACTGACTCACTGACTGACTGATACTGACTGACTGACTCACTGACTGACCGAGACTGACTGACTAACTGCCTGACTGACTGAGACTGGACTGACTGACTGACTGACTGACTGACTGACTAACTGACTGACTGACTCACTGACTGACCGAGACTGACTGACTAACTGCCTGACTGACTGAGACTGGACTGACTGACTGACTAACTGACTGACTGAGACTGACTGACTGACTGGACAGGACTGACCGACTGACTGACTGACAGACTGACTGAATAAGGATGACTGACAGACTGACTGAATAAGGCTGACTGACTGACTGACTGACAGACTGACTGAATAAGGCTGACCGACTGACTGACTGCCTGACTGACTGACTGACTGAATGACTGACTGATGACTGACCCAGACTGACTGACTGACTGAGACTGGACTGGACTGACTGACTGACTGACTGACTGAGACTGACTGACTGCTTTAGTGACTAACTGACTGCACAGGACTGACCGACTGACTGACTGACTGACTGCATGACTGACTGACTGACTGAATGACTGACTGACTGAGACTAAATGACTGACTGCTTGACTGACTGGCTGAAGGACTAACTGACTGACTGAGTGACTGACTGACTGGACTGACTGACTGAGACTGAATGACTGAGTGCTTGACTGATTGACTGTCAGACTGACTGACTGACTTCGCAAAAGGGAAAAATAAAAATAAAAGAATTATGAAATTAGAAAAAAATATTTGCATTTAAGATTTCCTTTCCGGCTGGGATTTGAACCCAGGGCGACACTCATGGAAGCCCAACGCTCTCGCCAATATACTATCGGATCTCTGTTGATCGGTGTCTTAATTATAATAAAAACAAAAAATGCACCTTAGTAATTATTGATCTAAAATCTTTGAAATCTAAAGGTCGAATGATTAAACTGACTCAGAATTTTCTTCCGTACATAAATAATCCATATTTGCAAAAGAAAGAAGTTGAAAAAAAAAAGAATCTGCAAATTAGAAGAGAAATATATACATGGAAGATTTTCGTTCCGGCCGGGACTCGAACCCAGTACCACGCGCTTGGAACCCAACGGTCTAGCCATTAGGCTATCGGAGCTCTGTCGATGGAAGTCTTAAATATAATAAAAACAAAAAATGCACCTTGGTAATTATTGATTCAAACACTTTGAAATTTACAGGTCGAATAATTAAACTGACTCAGAATTTTTCTCCCTACATAAATAATCAATATTCGCAAAAGAGAAAAATTAAAAAAAAAGAAGAAGAAATTTCAAATTAGAAACTAAAAGTATACGTTGAAGATTTTCGTTCAGGCTGGGACTCGCACCCAGGGCCACTCGCTTGGAAGCCTAACACTCTAGCCATTTGTCTATGGGAGCTCTGTCGGTGGGAGTTTTAAATATAATAAAAACAAAAAATGCACCTTGGTAATTGTTTATTTAAACACTTTGAAATCTTCGTGTCGAAAAATTAAACTAACTCAGAATTTTCTTCCCTACATAAATAATCAATAATTGCAAAGGAAAGAAATTGAAAAAAAAAGAATTTTCAAATTAGAAAAGAAATATATACATTGAAGATATTCGCTCCGGCTGGGACTCGAACCCAGGCCACTCGCTTGGAAGACCAGCGGTCTAGCCATTAGGCTATCGGAGTTCTGTCGAGCGGAGTCTTACTGCCTGACTGATACTGCCTGACTGACAGACTGACTCACTGACTGACTGATACTGACTGACTGACTCACTGACTGACCGAGACTGACTGACTAACTGCCTGACTGACTGAGACTGGACTGAACGACTGACTGACTGACTGACTGACTAACTGACTGACTGAGACTGACTGACTGACTCCTTGACTCTCTGACTGGCTATTTCACTGACTGACTGAATGACTAAATGACTGACTGACACTGACTGTCTGACTGCTTGACTACCTGACTGACTGCTTGACTGACTAACTGACTGGACAGGACTGACCGACTGACTGACTGACAGACTGACTGAATAAGGATGAGTGACAGACTGACTGAATAAGGCTGATTGACTGACTGACAGACTGACTGAATAAGGCTGACCGACTGACTGACTGCCTGACTGACTGACTGACTGAATGACTGACTGACTGACTGACCGAGACTGACTGACTGACTGACTGAGACTGGACTGGACTGACTGACTGACTGAGACTGGACGGGACTGACTGACTGACTGACTGACTGAGACTGACTGACTGCTTTAGTGACTAACTGACTGCACAGGACTGACCGACTGACTGACTGACTGACTGCCTGACTGACTGACTGACTGAATGACTGACTGAGACTAAATGACTGACTGCTTGACTGACTGGCTGAAGGACTAACTGACTGACTGAGTGACTGACTGACTGGACTGACTGACTGAGACTGAATGACTTAGTGCTTGACTGATTGACTGTCAGACTGACTGACTGACTTCGCAAAAGGGAAAAATAAAAAAAAAAGAATTATAAAATTAGAAAAAAATATTTGCATTTAAGATTTCCTTTCCGGATGGAATTTAAACCCAGGGCGACACTCATGGAAGCCCAACGCTCTCGCCAATATACTATCGGATCTCTGTTGATCGGTGTCTTAATTATAATAAAAACAAAAAATGCACCTTAGTAATTATTGATCTAAAATCTTTGAAATCTAAAGGTCGAATGATTAAACTGACTCAGAATTTTCTTCCGTACATAAATAATCCATATTTGCAAAAGAAAGAAATTGAAAAAAAAAGAATCTTCAAATTAGAAGAGAAATATATACATGGAAGATTTTCGTTCCGGCCGGGACTCGAACCCAGTACCACGCGCTTGGAACCCAACGGTCTAGCCATTAGGCTATCGGAGCTCTGTCGATGGAAGTCTTAAATATAATAAAAACAAAAAATGCACCTTGGTAATTATTGATTCAAACACTTTGAAATTTACAGGTCGAATAATTAAACTGACTCAGAATTTTTCTCCCTACATAAATAATCAATATTCGCAAAAGAGAAAAATTAAAAAAAAAGAAGAAGAAATTTCAAATTAGAAACTAAAAGTATACATTGAAGATTTTCGTTCAGGCTGGGACTCGAACCCAGGGCCACTCGCTTCGAAGCCTAACACTCTAGCCATTAGTCTATGGGCGCTCTGTCGGTGGGAGTTTTAAATATAATAAAAACAAAAAATGCACCTTGGTAATTGTTTATTTAAACACTTTGAAATCTTCGTGTCGAAAAATTAAACTGACTCAGAATTTTCTTCCCTACATAAATAATTAATAATTGCAAAGGAAAGAAATTGAAAAAAAAAAGAATTTTCAAATTAGAAAAGAAATATATACATTGAAGATATTCGCTCCGGCTGGGACTCGAACCCAGGCCACTCGCTTGGAAGACCAGCGGTCTAGCCATTAGGCTATCGGAGTTCTGTCGAGCGGAGTCTTACTGCCTGACTGATACTGCCTGACTGACAGACTGACTCACTGACTGACTGATACTGACTGACTGACTCACTGACTGACCGAGACTGACTGACTAACTGCCTGACTGACTGAGACTGGACTGACTGACTGACTGACTGACTGACTGACTAACTGACTGACTGACTCACTGACTGACCGAGACTGACTGACTAACTGCCTGACTGACTGAGACTGGACTGACTGACTGACTAACTGACTGACTGAGACTGACTGACTGACTGGACAGGACTGACCGACTGACTGACTGACAGACTGACTGAATAAGGATGACTGACAGACTGACTGAATAAGGCTGACTGACTGACTGACTGACAGACTGACTGAATAAGGCTGACCGACTGACTGACTGCCTGACTGACTGACTGAATGACTGACTGATGACTGACCCAGACTGACTGACTGACTGACTGAGACTGGACTGGACTGACTGACTGACTGACTGACTGAGACTGACTGACTGCTTTAGTGACTAACTGACTGCACAGGACTGACCGACTGACTGACTGACTGACTGCATGACTGACTGACTGACTGAATGACTGACTGACTGAGACTAAATGACTGACTGCTTGACTGACTGGCTGAAGGACTAACTGACTGACTGAGTGACTGACTGACTGGACTGACTGACTGAGACTGAATGACTGAGTGCTTGACTGATTGACTGTCAGACTGACTGACTGACTTCGCAAAAGGGAAAAATAAAAATAAAAGAATTATGAAATTAGAAAAAAATATTTGCATTTAAGATTTCCTTTCCGGCTGGGATTTGAACCCAGGGCGACACTCATGGAAGCCCAACGCTCTCGCCAATATACTATCGGATCTCTGTTGATCGGTGTCTTAATTATAATAAAAACAAAAAATGCACCTTAGTAATTATTGATCTAAAATCTTTGAAATCTAAAGGTCGAATGATTAAACTGACTCAGAATTTTCTTCCGTACATAAATAATCCATATTTGCAAAAGAAAGAAGTTGAAAAAAAAAAAAGAATCTGCAAATTAGAAGAGAAATATATACATGGAAGATTTTCGTTCCGGCCGGGACTCGAACCCAGTACCACGCGCTTGGAACCCAACGGTCTAGCCATTAGGCTATCGGAGCTCTGTCGATGGAAGTCTTAAATATAATAAAAACAAAAAATGCACCTTGGTAATTATTGATTCAAACACTTTGAAATTTACAGGTCGAATAATTAAACTGACTCAGAATTTTTCTCCCTACATAAATAATCAATATTCGCAAAAGAGAAAAATTAAAAAAAAAGAAGAAGAAATTTCAAATTAGAAACTAAAAGTATACGTTGAAGATTTTCGTTCAGGCTGGGACTCGCACCCAGGGCCACTCGCTTGGAAGCCTAACACTCTAGCCATTTGTCTATGGGAGCTCTGTCGGTGGGAGTTTTAAATATAATAAAAACAAAAAATGCACCTTGGTAATTGTTTATTTAAACACTTTGAAATCTTCGTGTCGAAAAATTAAACTAACTCAGAATTTTCTTCCCTACATAAATAATCAATAATTGCAAAGGAAAGAAATTGAAAAAAAAAGAATTTTCAAATTAGAAAAGAAATATATACATTGAAGATATTCGCTCCGGCTGGGACTCGAACCCAGGCCACTCGCTTGGAAGACCAGCGGTCTAGCCATTAGGCTATCGGAGTTCTGTCGAGCGGAGTCTTACTGCCTGACTGATACTGCCTGACTGACAGACTGACTCACTGACTGACTGATACTGACTGACTGACTCACTGACTGACCGAGACTGACTGACTAACTGCCTGACTGACTGAGACTGGACTGAACGACTGACTGACTGACTGACTGACTAACTGACTGACTGAGACTGACTGACTGACTCCTTGACTCTCTGACTGGCTATTTCACTGACTGACTGAATGACTAAATGACTGACTGACACTGACTGTCTGACTGCTTGACTACCTGACTGACTGCTTGACTGACTAACTGACTGGACAGGACTGACCGACTGACTGACTGACAGACTGACTGAATAAGGATGACTGACAGACTGACTGAATAAGGCTGATTGACTGACTGACAGACTGACTGAATAAGGCTGACCGACTGACTGACTGCCTGACTGACTGACTGACTGAATGACTGACTGACTGACCGAGACTGACTGACTGACTGAGACTGGACTGGACTGACTGACTGACTGAGACTGGACTGGACTGACTGACTGACTGACTGACTGAGACTGACTGACTGCTTTAGTGACTAACTGACTGCACAGGACTGACCGACTGACTGACTGACTGACTGCCTGACTGACTGACTGACTGAATGACTGACTGACTGAGACTAAATGACTGACTGCTTGACTGACTGGCTGAAGGACTAACTGACTGACTGAGTGACTGACTGACTGGACTGACTGACTGAGACTGAATGACTGAGTGCTTGACTGATTGACTGTCAGACTGACTGACTGACTTCGCAAAAGGGAAAAATAAAAAAAAAAGAATTATAAAATTAGAAAAAAATATTTGCATTTAAGATTTCCTTTCCGGCTGGAATTTAAACCCAGGGCGACACTCATGGAAGCCCAACGCTCTCGCCAATATACTATCGGATCTCTGTTGATCGGTGTCTTAATTATAATAAAAACAAAAAATGCACCTTAGTAATTATTGATCTAAAATCTTTGAAATCTAAAGGTCGAATGATTAAACTGACTCAGAATTTTCTTCCGTACATAAATAATCCATATTTGCAAAAGAAAGAAATTGAAAAAAAAAGAATCTTCAAATTAGAAGAGAAATATATACATGGAAGATTTTCGTTCCGGCCGGGACTCGAACCCAGTACCACGCGCTTGGAACCCAACGGTCTAGCCATTAGGCTATCGGAGCTCTGTCGATGGAAGTCTTAAATATAATAAAAACAAAAAATGCACCTTGGTAATTATTGATTCAAACACTTTCAAATTTACAGGTCGAATAATTAAACTGACTCAGAATTTTTCTCCCTACATAAATAATCAATATTCGCAAAAGAGAAAAATTAAAAAAAAAGAAGAAGAAATTTCAAATTAGAAACTAAAATATACATTGAAGATTTTCGTTCAGGCTGGGACTCGAACCCAGGGCCACTCGCTTGGAAGCCTAACACTCTAGCCATTAGTCTATGGGCGCTCTGTCGGTGGGAGTTTTAAATATAATAAAAACAAAAAATGCACCTTGGTAATTGTTTATTTAAACACTTTGAAATCTTCGTGTCGAAAAATTAAACTGACTCAGAATTTTCTTCCCTACATAAATAATCAATAATTGCAAAGGAAAGAAATTGAAAAAAAAAAGAATTTTCAAATTAGAAAAGAAATATATACATTGAAGATATTCGCTCCGGCTGGGACTCGAACCCAGGCCACTCGCTTGGAAGACCAGCGGTCTAGCCATTAGGCTATCGGAGTTCTGTCGAGCGGAGTCTTACTGCCTGACTGATACTGCCTGACTGACAGACTGACTCACTGACTGACTGATACTGACTGACTGACTCACTGACTGACCGAGACTGACTGACTAACTGCCTGACTGACTGAGACTGGACTGACTGACTGACTGACTGACTGACTGACTAACTGACTGACTGAGACTGACTGACTGACTGCTTGACTCTCTGACTGGCTATTTCACTGACTGACTGAATGACTAAATGACTGACTGACACTGACTGACTGACTGCTTGACTACCTGACTGACTGCTTGACTGACTAACTGACTGGACAGGACTGACCGACTGACTGACTGACAGACTGACTGAATAAGGATGACTGACAGACTGACTGAATAAGGCTGACTGACTGACTGACAGACTGACTGAATAAGGCTGACCGACTGAAAGACTGCCTGACTGACTGACTGACTGAATGACTGACTGACTGACCGAGACTGACTGACTGACTGAGACTGGACTGGACTGACTGACTGACTGAGACTGGACTGGACTGACTGACTGACTGACTGACTGAGACTGACTGACTGCTTTAGTGACTAACTGACTGCACAGGACTGACCGACTGACTGACTGACTGACTGCCTGACTGACTGACTGACTGAATGACTGACTGACTGAGACTAAATGACTGACTGCTTGACTGACTGGCTGAAGGACTAACTGACTGACTGAGTGACTGACTGACTGGACTGACTGACTGAGACTAAATGACTGACTGCTTGACTGACTGGCTGAAGGACTAACTGACTGACTGATTGACTGTCAGACTGACTGACTGACTTCGCAAAAGGGAAAAATAAAAAAAAAAGAATTATAAAATTAGAAAAAAATATTTGCATTTAAGATTTCCTTTCCGGCTGGAATTTAAACCCAGGGCGACACTCATGGAAGCCCAACGCTCTCGCCAATATACTATCGGATCTCTGTTGATCGGTTTCTTAATTATAATAAAAACAAAAAATGCACCTTAGTAATTATTGATCTAAAATCTTTGAAATCTAAAGGTCGAATGATTAAACTGACTCAGAATTTTCTTCCGTACATAAATAATCCATATTTGCAAAAGAAAGAAATTGAAAAAAAAAGAATCTTCAAATTAGAAGAGAAATATATACATGGAAGATTTTCGTTCCGGCCGGGACTCGAACCCAGTACCACGCGCTTGGAACCCAACGGTCTAGCCATTAGGCTATCGGAGCTCTGTCGATGGAAGTCTTAAATATAATAAAAACAAAAAATGCACCTTGGTAATTATTGATTCAAACACTTTGAAATTTACAGGTCGAATAATTAAACTGACTCAGAATTTTTCTCCCTACATAAATAATCAATATTCGCAAAAGAGAAAAATTAAAAAAAAAGAAGAAGAAATTTCAAATTAGAAACTAAAAGTATACATTGAAGATTTTCGTTCAGGCTGGGACTCGAACCCAGGGCCACTCGCTTGGAAGCCTAACACTCTAGCCATTAGTCTATGGGCGCTCTGTCGGTGGGAGTTTTAAATATAATAAAAACAAAAAATGCACCTTGGTAATTGTTTATTTAAACACTTTGAAATCTTCGTGTCGAAAAATTAAACTGACTCAGAATTTTCTTCCCTACATAAATAATCAATAATTGCAAAGGAAAGAAATTGAAAAAAAAAAGAATTTTCAAATTAGAAAAGAAATATATACATTGAAGATATTCGCTCCGGCTCGGACTCGAACCCAGGCCACTCGCTTGGAAGACCAGCGGTCTAGCCATTAGGCTATCGGAGTTCTGTCGAGCGGAGTCTTACTGCCTGACTGATACTGCCTGACTGACAGACTGACTCACTGACTGACTGATACTGACTGACTGACTCACTGACTGACCGAGACTGACTGACTAACTGCCTGACTGACTGAGACTGGACTGACTGACTGACTTTCTGACTGACTGACTAACTGACTGACTGAGACTGACTGACTGACTGAGACTGGACTGACTGACTGACTTTCTGACTGACTGACTAACTGACTGACTGAGACTGACTGACTGACTGCTTGACTCTCTGACTGGCTATTTCACTGACTGACTGAATGACTAAATGACTGACTGACACTGACTGACTGACTGCTTGACTACCTGACTGACTGCTTGACTGACTAACTGACTGGACAGGACTGACCGACTGACTGACTGACAGACTGACTGAATAAGGATGACTGACAGACTGACTGAATAAGGCTGACTGACTGACTGACAGACAGACTGACTGAATAAGGCTGACCGACTGACTGACTGCCTGACTGACTGACTGACTGAATGACTGACTGACTGACTGACCGAGACTGACTGACTGACTAACTGAGACTGGACTGACTGACTGACTGACTGAGACTGACTGACTGACTGAGACTGACTGACTGCTTTAGTGACTAACTGACTGCACAGGACTGACCTACTGACTGACTGACTGACTGCCTGACTGACTGACTGACTGAATGACTGACTGACTGAGACTAAATGACTGACTGCTTGACTGACTGGCTGAAGGACTAACTGACTGACTGAGTGACTGACTGACTGGACTGACTGACTGAGACTGAATGACTGAGTGCTTGACTGATTGACTGTCAGACTGACTGACTGACTTCGCAAAAGGGAAAAATAAAAAAAAAAGAATTATAAAAAAATATTTGCATTTAAGATTTCCTTTCCGGCTGGGATTTGAACCCAGGGCGACACTCATGGAAGCCCAACGCTCTCGCCAATATACTATCGGATCTCTGTTGATCGGTGTCTTAATTATAATAAAAACAAAAAATGCAACTTAGTAATTATTGATCTAAAATCTTTGAAATCTAAAGGTCGAATGATTAAACTGACTCAGAATTTTCTTCCGTACATAAATAATCCATATTTGCAAAAGAAAGAAGTTGAAAAAAAAAAAGAATCTTCAAATTAGAAGAGAAATATATACATGGAAGATTTTCGTTCCGGCCGGGACTCGAACCCAGTACCACGCGCTTGGAACCCAACGGTCTAGCCATTAGGCTATCGGAGCTCTGTCGATGGAAGTCTTAAATATAATAAAAACAAAAAATGCACCTTGGTAATTATTGATTCAAACACTTTGAAATTTACAGGTCGAATAATTAAACTGACTCAGAATTTTTCTCCCTACATAAATAATCAATATTCGCAAAAGAGAAAAATTAAAAAAAAAAGAAGAAGAAATTTCAAATTAGAAACTAAAAGTATACATTGAAGATTTTCGTTCAGGCTGGGACTCGAACCCAGGGCCACTCGCTTGGAAGCCTAACACTCTAGCCATTAGTCTATGGCAGCTCTGTCGGTGGGAGTTTTAAATATAATAAAAACAAAAAATGCACCTTGGTAATTGTTTATTTAAACACTTTGAAATCTTCGTGTCGAAAAATTAAACTGACTCAGAATTTTCTTCCCTACATAAATAATTAATAATTGCAAAGGAAAGAAATTGAAAAAAAAAAGAATTTTCAAATTAGAAAAGAAATATATACATTGAAGATATTCGCTCCGGCTGGGACTCGAACCCAGGCCACTCGCTTGGAAGACCAGCGGTCTAGCCATTAGGCTATCGGAGTTCTGTCGAGCGGAGTCTTACTGCCTGACTGATACTGCCTGACTGACAGACTGACTCACTGACTGACTGATACTGACTGACTGACTCACTGACTGACCGAGACTGACTGACTAACTGCCTGACTGACTGAGACTGGACTGACTGACTGACTGACTGACTGACTGACTAACTGACTGACTGACTCACTGACTGACCGAGACTGACTGACTAACTGCCTGACTGACTGAGACTGGACTGACTGACTGACTGACTGACTGACTGACTAACTGACTGACTGAGACTGACTGACTGACTGGACAGGACTGACCGACTGACTGACTGACAGACTGACTGAATAAGGATGACTGACAGACTGACTGAATAAGGCTGACTGACAGACTGACTGAATAAGGCTGACCGACTGACTGACTGCCTGACTGACTGACTGACTGAATGACTGACTGATGACTGACCGAGACTGACTGACTGACTGACTGAGACTGGACTGGACTGACTGACTGACTGACTGACTGAGACTGACTGACTGCTTTAGTGACTAACTGACTGCACAGGACTGACCGACTGACTGACTGACTGACTGCATGACTGACTGACTGACTGAATGACTGACTGACTGAGACTAAATGACTGACTGCTTGACTGACTGGCTGAAGGACTAACTGACTGACTGAGTGACTGACTGACTGGACTGACTGACTGAGACTGAATGACTGAGTGCTTGACTGATTGACTGTCAGACTGACTGACTGACTTCGCAAAAGGGAAAAATAAAAATAAAAGAATTATAAAATTAGAAAAAAATATTTGCATTTAAGATTTCCTTTCCGGCTGGGATTTGAACCCAGGGCGACACTCATGGAAGCCCAACGCTCTCGCCAATATACTATCGGATCTCTGTTGATCGGTGTCTTAATTATAATAAAAACAAAAAATGCACCTTAGTAATTATTGATCTAAAATCTTTGAAATCTAAAGGTCGAATGATTAAACTGACTCAGAATTTTCTTCCGTACATAAATAATCCATATTTGCAAAAGAAAGAAGTTGAAAAAAAAAAAGAATCTTCAAATTAGAAGAGAAATATATACATGGAAGATTTTCGTTCCGGCCGGGACTCGAACCCAGTACCACGCGCTTGGAACCCAACGGTCTAGCCATTAGGCTATCGGAGCTCTGTCGATGGAAGTCTTAAATATAATAAAAACAAAAAATGCACCTTGGTAATTATTGATTCAAACACTTTGAAATTTACAGGTCGAATAATTAAACTGACTCAGAATTTTTCTCCCTACATAAATAATCAATATTCGCAAAAGAGAAAAATTAAAAAAAAAGAAGAAGAAATTTCAAATTAGAAACTAAAAGTATACATTGAAGATTTTCGTTCAGGCTGGGACTCGAACCCAGGGCCACTCGCTTGGAAGCCTAACACTCTAGCCATTTGTCTATGGGAGCTCTGTCGGTGGGAGTTTTAAATATAATAAAAACAAAAAATGCACCTTGGTAATTGTTTATTTAAACACTTTGAAATCTTCGTGTCGAAAAATTAAACTGACTCAGAATTTTCTTCCCTACATAAATAATCAATAATTGCAAAGGAAAGAAATTGAAAAAAAAAGAATTTTCAAATTAGAAAAGAAATATATACATTGAAGATATTCGCTCCGGCTGGGACTCGAACCCAGGCCACTCGCTTGGAAGACCAGCGGTCTAGCCATTAGGCTATCGGAGTTCTGTCGAGCGGAGTCTTACTGCCTGACTGATACTGACTGACTGACTCACTGACTGACCGAGACTGACTGACTAACTGCCTGACTGACTGAGACTGGACTGAACGACTGACTGACTGACTGACTGACTAACTGACTGACTGAGACTGACTGACTGACTCCTTGACTCTCTGACTGGCTATTTCACTGACTGACTGAATGACTAAATGACTGACTGACACTGACTGTCTGACTGCTTGACTACCTGACTGACTGCTTGACTGACTAACTGACTGGACAGGACTGACCGACTGACAGACTGACTGAATAAGGATGACTGACAGACTGACTGAATAAGGCTGACTGACTGACTGACAGACTGACTGAATAAGGCTGACCGACTGACTGACTGCCTGACTGACTGACTGACTGAATGACTGACTGACTGACCGAGACTGACTGACTGACTGACTGAGACTGGACTGGACTGACTGACTGACTGACTGACTGAGACTGACTGACTGCTTTAGTGACTAACTGACTGCACAGGACTGACCGACTGACCGACTGACTGACTGACTGACTGACTGACTGTCAGACTGACTGACTGACTTCGCAAAAGGGAAAAATAAAAAAAAAGGATTATAAAATTAGAAAAAAATATTTGCATTTAAGATTTCCTTTCCGGCTGGGATTTGAACCCAGGGCGACACTCATGGAAGCCCAACGCTCTCGCCAATATACTATCGGATCTCTGTTGATCGGTGTCTTAATTATAATAAAAACAAAAAATGCACCTTAGTAATTATTGATCTAAAATCTTTGAAATCTAAAGGTCGAATGATTAAACTGACTCAGAATTTTCTTCCGTACATAAATAATCCATATTTGCAAAAGAAAGAAATTGAAAAAAAAAAAGAATCTTCAAATTAGAAGAGAAATTTATACATGGAAGATTTTCGTTCCGGCCGGGACTCGAACCCAGTACCACGCGCTTGGAACCCAACGGTCTAGCCATTAGGCTATCGGAGCTCTGCCGATGGAAGTCTTAAATATAATAAAAACAAAAAATGCACCTTGGTAATTATTGATTCAAACACTTTGAAATTTACAGGTCGAATAATTAAACTGACTCAGAATTTTTCTCCCTACATAAATAATCAATATTCGCAAAAGAGAAAAATTTAAAAAAAAAGAAGAAGAAATTTCAAATTAGAAACTAAAAGTATACATTGAAGATTTTCGTTCAGGCTGGGACTCGAACCCAGGGCCACTCGCTTGGAAGCCTAACACTCTAGCCATTAGTCTATGGGGGCTCTGTCGGTGGGAGTTTTAAATATAATAAAAACAAAAAATGCACCTTGGTAATTGTTTATTTAAACACTTTGAAATCTTCGTGTCGAAAAATTAAACTGACTCAGAATTTTCTTCCCTACATAAATAATCAATAATTGCAAAGGAAAGAAATTGAAAAAAAAAGAATTTTCAAATTAGAAAAGAAATATATACATTGAAGATATTCGCTCCGGCTGGGACTCGAACCCAGGCCACTCGCTTGGAAGACCAGCGGTCTAGCCATTAGGCTATCGGAGTTCTGTCGAGCGGAGTCTTACTGCCTGACTGATACTGCCTGACTGACAGACTGACTCACTGACTGACTGATACTGACTGACTGAATCACTGACTGACCGAGACTGACTGACTAACTGCCTGACTGACTGAGACTGGACTGACTGACTGACTGACTGACTGACTGAAACTGACTGACTGACTGCTTGACTCTCTGACTGGCTATTTCACTGACTGACTGAATGACTAAATGACTGACTGACACTGACTGACTGACTGCTTGACTACCTGACTGACTGCTTGACTGACTAACTGACTGGACAGGACTGACCGACTGACTGACTGACAGACTGACTGAATAAGGATGACTGACAGACTGACTGAATAAGGCTGACCGACTGACTGACTGCCTGACTGACTGACTGACTGAATGACTGACTGACTGACTGACTGACTGAATGACTGACTGACTGAGACTGGACTGGACTGACTGACTGACTGACTGAGACTGGACTGGACTGACTGACTGACTGACTGACTGAGACTGACTGACTGTTTTAGTGACTAACTGACTGCACAGGACTGACCGACTGACTGACTGACTGACTGCCTGACTGACTGACTGACTGAATGACTGACTGACTGAGACTAAATGACTGACTGCTTGACTGACTGGCTGAAGGACTAACTGACTGACTGAGTGACTGACTGACTGGACTGACTGACTGAGACTGAATGACTGAGTGCTTGACTGATTGACTGTCAGACTGACTGACTGACTTCGCAAAAGGGAAAAATAAAAATAAAAGAATTATAAAATTAGAAAAAAATACTTGCATTTAAGATTTCCTTTCCGGCTGGGATTTGAACCCAGGGCGACACTCATGGAAGCCCAACGCTCTCGCCAATATACTATCGGATCTCTGTTGATCGGTGTCTTAATTATAATAAAAACAAAAAATGCACCTTAGTAATTAATGATCTAAAATCTTTGAAATCTAAAGGTCGAATGATTAAACTGACTCAGAATTTTCTTCCGTACATAAATAATCCAAATTTGCAAAAGAAAGAAATTGAAAAAAAAAAGAATCTTCAAATTAGAAGAGAAATATATACATGGAAGATTTTCGTTCCGGCCGGGACTCGAACCCAGTACCACGCGCTTGGAACCCAACGGTCTAGCCATTAGGCTATCGGAGCTCTGTCGGTGGAAGTCTTAAATATAATAAAAACAAAAAATGCACCTTGGTAATTATTGATTTAAACACTTTGAAATTTACAGGTCGAATAATTAAACTGACTCAGAATTTTTCTCCCTACATAAATAATCAATATTCGCAAAAGAGAAAAATTAAAAAAAAAAGAAGAAGAAATTTCAAATTAGAAACTAAAAGTATACATTGAAGATTTTCGTTCAGGCTGGGACTCGAACCCAGGGCCACTCGCTTGGAAGCCTAACACTCTAGCCATTAGTCTATGGGAGCTCTGTCGGTGGGAGTTTTAAATATAATAAAAACAAAAAATGCACCTTAGTAATTGTTTATTTAAACACTTTGAAATCTTCGTGTCGAAAAATTAAACTGACTCAGAATTTTCTTCCCTACATAAATAATCAATAATTGCAAAGGAAAGAAATTGAAAAAAAAAAGAATTTTCAAATTAGAAAAGAAATATATACATTGAAGATATTCGCTCCGGCTGGGACTCGAACCCAGGCCACTCGCTTGGAAGACCAGCGGTCTAGCCATTAGGCTATCGGAGTTCTGTCGAGCGGAGTCTTACTGCCTGACTGATACTGCCTGACTGACAGACTGACTCACTGACTGACTGATACTGACTGACTGACTCACTGACTGACTGAGACTGACTCACTGACTGACTGAGACTGGACTGACTGACTGACTGACTGACTGACTGACTAACTGACTGACTGAGACTGACTGACTGACTGCTTGACTCTCTGACTGGCTATTTCACTGACTGACTGAATGACTAAATGACTGACTGACACTGACTGACTGACTGCTTGACTACCTGACTGACTGCTTGACTGACTAACTGACTGGACAGGACTGACCGACTGACTGACTGACAGACTGACTGAATAAGGATGACTGACAGACTGACTGAATAAGGCTGACTGACTGACTGACAGACTGACTGAATAAGGCTGACCGACTGACTGACTGCCTGACTGACTGACTGACTGAATGACTGACTGACTGACTGACCGAGACTGACTGACTGACTGACTGAGACTGGACTGGACTGACTGACTGACTGACTGACTGAGACTGACTGACTGCTTTAGTGACTAACTGACTGCACAGGACTGACCGACTGACTGACTGACTGACTGAATGACTGACTGACTGAGACTAAATGACTGACTGCTTGACTGACTGGCTGAAGGACTAACTGACTGACTGAGTGACTGACTGACTGGACTGACTGACTGAGACTGAATGACTGAGTGCTTGACTGATTGACTGTCAGACTGACTGACTGACTTCGCAAAAGGGAAAAATAAAAAAAAAAGAATTATAAAATTAGAAAAAAATATTTGCATTTAAGATTTCCTTTCCGGCCGGGACTCGAACCCAGTACCACGCGCTAGGAACCCAACGGTCTAGCCATTAGGCTATCGGAGCTCTGTCGATGGAAGTCTTAAATATAATAAAAACAAAAAATGCACCTTGGTAATTATTGATTCAAACACTTTGAAATTTACAGGTCGAATAATTAAACTGACTCAGAATTTTTCTCCCTACATAAATAATCAATATTCGCAAAAGAGAAAAATTAAAAAAAAAGAAGAAGAAATTTCAAATTAGAAACTAAAAGTATACATTGAAGATATTCGTTCAGGCTGGGACTCGAACCCAGGGCCACTCGCTTGGAAGCCTAACACTCTAGCCATTAGTCTATGGGAGCTCTGTCGGTGGGAGTTTTAAATATAATAAAAACAAAAAATGCACCTTGGTAATTGTTTATTTAAACACTTTGAAATCTTCGTGTCGAAAAATTAAACTGACTCAGAATTTTCTTCCCTACATAAATAATCAATAATTGCAAAGGAAAGAAATTGAAAAAAAAAAGAATTTTCAAATTAGAAAAGAAATATATACATTGAAGATATTCGCTCCGGCTGGGACTCGAACCCAGGCCACTCGCTTGGAAGACCAGCGGTCTAGCCATTAGGCTATCGGAGTTCTGTCGAGCGGAGTCTTACTGCCTGACTGATACTGCCTGACTGACAGACTGACTCACTGACTGACTGATACTGACTGACTGACTCACTGACTGACCGAGGCTGACTGACTAACTGCCTGACTGACTGAGACTGGACTGACTGACTGACTGACTGACTGACTGACTAACTGACTGACTGAGACTGACTGACTGACTGCTTGACTCTCTGACTGGCTATTTCACTGACTGACTGAATGACTAAATGACTGACTGACACTGACTGACTGACTGCTTGACTACCTGACTGACTGCTTGACTGACTAACTGACTGGACAGGACTGACCGACTGAGTGACTGACAGACTGACTGAATAAGGATGACTGACAGACTGACTGAATAAGGCTGACTGACTGACTGACAGACTGACTGAATAAGGCTGACCGACTGACTGACTGCCTGACTGACTGACTGACCGAGACGGACTGACTGACTGACTGAGACTGGACTGGACTGACTGACTGACTGAGACTGACTGACTGCTTTAGTGACTAACTGACTGCACAGGACTGACCGACTGACTGACTGACTGCCTGACTGACTGACTGACTGACTGAATGACTGACTGACTGAGACTAAATGACTGACTGGCTGAAGGACTAACTGACTGACTGAGTGACTGACTGACTGGACTGACTGACTGAGACTGAATGACTGAGTGCTTGACTGATTGACTGTCAGACTGACTGACTGACTTCGCAAAAGGGAAAAATAAAAAAAAAGAATTATAAAATTAGAAAAAAATATTTGCATTTAAGATTTCCTTTCCGGCCGGGACTCGAACCCAGTACCACGCGCTAGGAACCCAACGGTCTAGCCATTAGGCTATCGGAGCTCTGTCGATGGAAGTCTTAAATATAATAAAAACAAAAAATGCACCTTGGTAATTATTGATTCAAACACTTTGAAATTTACAGGTCGAATAATTAAACAGACTCAGAATTTTTCTCCCTACATAAATAATCAATATTCGCAAAAGAGAAAAATTAAAAAAAAAAAGAAGAAGAAATTTCAAATTAGAAACTAAAAGTATACATTGAAGATTTTCGTTCAGGCTGGGACTCGAACCCAGGGCCACTCGCTTGGAAGCCTAACACTCTAGCCATTAGTCTATGGGGGCTCTGTCGGTGGGAGTTTTAAATATAATAAAAACAAAAAATGCACCTTGGTAATTGTTTATTTAAACACTTTGAAATCTTCGTGTCGAAAAATTAAACTGACTCAGAATTTTCTTCCCTACATAAATAATCAATAATTGCAAATTAAAGAAATTGAAAAAAAAAGAATTTTCAAATTAGAAAAGAAATATATACATTGAAGATATTCGCTCCGGCTGGGACTCGAACCCAGGCCACTCGCTTGGAAGACCAGCGGTCTAGCCATTAGGCTATCGGAGTTCTGTCGAGCGGAGTCTTACTGCCTGACTGATACTGCCTGACTGACAGACTGACTCACTGACTGACTGATACTGACTGACTGACTCACTGACTGACCGAGACTGACTGACTAACTGCCTGACTGACTGAGACTGGACTGACTGAATAAATGACTGACTGACTGACTGACTAACTGACTGACTGAGACTGACTGACTGACTGCTTGACTCTCTGACTGGCTATTTTACTGACTGACTGAATGACTAAATGACTGACTGACACTGACTGACTGACTGCTTGACTACCTGACTGACTGCTTGACTGACTAACTGACTGGACAGGACTGACCGACTGACTGACTGACAGACTGACTGAATAAGGCTGACTGACTGACTGACTGACAGACTGACTGAATAAGGCTGACCGACTGACTGACTGCCTGACTGACTGACTGACTGACTGAATGACTGACTGACCGAGACTGACTGACTGACTGACTGAGACTGGACTGGACTGACTGACTGACTGCTTTAGTGACTAACTGACTGCACAGGACTGACCGACTGACTGACTGACTGACTGCCTGACTGACTGACTGACTGAATGACTGACTGACTGAGACTAAATGATTGACTGCTTGAATGACTGGCTGAAGGACTAACTGACTGACTGAGTGACTGACTGACTGGACTGACTGACTGAGACTGAATGACTGAGTGCTTGACTGATTGACTGTCAGACTGACTGACTGACTTCGCAAAAGGGAAAAATAAAAAAAAAGAATTATAAAATTAGAAAAAAATATTTGCATTTAAGATTTCCTTTCCGGCTGGGATTTGAACCCAGGGCGACACTCATGGAAGCCCAACGCTCTCGCCAATATACTATCGGATCTCTGTTGATCGGTGTCTTAATTATAATAAAAACAGAAAATGCACCTTAGTAAATATTGATCTAAAATCTTTGAAATCTAAAGGTCGAATGATTAAACTGACTCAGAATTTTCTTCCCTACATAAATAATCAATATTCGCAAAAGAGAAAAATTAAAAAAAAAAGAAGAAGAAATTTCAAATTAGAAACTAAAAGTATACATTGAAGATTTTTGTTCAGGCTGGGACTCGAACCCAGGGCCACTCGCTTGGAAGCCTAACACTCTAGCCATTAGTCTATGGGAGCTCTGTCGGTGGGAGTTTTAAATATAATAAAAACAAAAAATGCACCTTGGTAATTGTTTATTTAAACACTTTGAAATCTTCGTGTCGAAAAATTAAACTGACTCAGAATTTTCTTCCCTACATAAATAATTGCAAAGGAAAGAAATTGAAAAAAAAAAGAATTTTCAAATTAGAAAAGAAATTTATACATTGAAGATACTCGCTCCGGCTGGGACTCGAACCCAGGCCACTCGCTTGGAAGACCAGCGGTCTAGCCATTAGGCTATCGGAGTTCTGTCGAGCGGAGTCTTACTGCCTGACTGATACTGCCTGACTGACAGACTGACTCACTGACTGACTGATACTGACTGACTGACTCACTGACTGACCGAGACTGACTGACTAACTGCCTGACTGACTGAGACTGGACTGACTGACTGACTGACTGACTGACTGACTAACTGACTGACTGAGACTGACTGACTGACTGCTTGACTCTCTGACTGGCTATTTCACTGACTGACTGAATGACTAAATGACTGACTGACACTGACTGACTGACTGCTTGACTACCTGACTGACTGCTTGACTGACTAACTGACTGGACAGGACTGACCGACTGACTGACTGACAGACTGACTGAATAAGGATGACTGACAGACTGACTGAATAAGGCTGACTGACTGACTGACTGAATAAGGCTGACCGACTGACTGACTGCCTGACTGACTGACTGACTGAATGACTGACTGACTGACTGACCGAGACTGACTGACTGACTGACTGAGACTGGACTGGACTGACTGACTGACTGACTGACTGAGACTGACTGACTGCTTTAGTGACTAACTGACTGCACAGGACTGACCGACTGACTGACTGACTGACTGCCTGACTGACTGACTGACTGAATGACTGACTGACTGAGACTAAATGACTGACTGCTTGACTGACTGGCTGAAGGACTAACTGACTGACTGAGTGACTGACTGACTGGACTGACTGACTGAGACTGAATGACTGAGTGCTTGACTGATTGACTGTCAGACTGACTGACTGACTTCGCAAAAGGGAAAAATAAAAAAAAAGAATTGTAAAATTAGAAAAAAATATTTGCATTTAAGATTTCCTTTCCCGCTGGGATTTAAACCCAGGGCGACACTCATGGAAGCCCAACGCTCTCGCCAATATACTATCGGATCTCTGTTGATCGGTGTCTTAATTATAATAAAAACAAAAAATGCACCTTAGTAATTATTGATCTAAAATCTTTGAAATCTAAAGGTCGAATGATTAAACTGACTCAGAATTTTCTTCCGTACATAAATAATCCATATTTGCAAAAGAAAGAAATTGAAAAAAAAAGAATCTTCAAATTAGAAGAGAAATATATACATGGAAGATTTTCGTTCCGGCCGGGACTCGAACCCTGTACCACGCGCTTGGAACCCAACGGTCTAGCCATTAGGCTATCGGAGCTCTGTCGATGGAAGTCTTAAATATAATAAAAACAAAAAATGCACCTTGGTAATTATTGATTCAAACACTTTGAAATTTACAGGTCGAATAATTGAACTGACTCAGAATTTTTCTCCCTACATAAATAATCAATATTCGCAAAAGAGAAAAATTAAAAAAAAAAGAAGAAGAAATTTCAAATTAGAAACTAAAAGTATACATTGAAGATTTTCGTTCAGGCTGGGACTCGAACCCAGGGCCACTCGCATGGAAGCCTAACACTCTAGCCATTAGTCTATGGGAGCTCTGTCGGTGGGAGTTTTAAATATAATAAAAACAAAAAATGCACCTTGGTAATTGTTTATTTAAACACTTTGAAATCTTCGTGTCGAAAAATTAAACTGACTCAGAATTTTCTTCCCTACATAAATAATCAATAATTGCAAAGGAAAGAAATTGAAAAAAAAAGAATTTTCAAATTAGAAAAGAAATATATACATTGAAGATATTCGCTCCGGCTGGGACTCGAACCCAGGCCACTCGCTTGGAAGACCAGCGGTCTAGCCATTAGGCTATCGGAGTTCTGTCGAGCGGAGTCTTACTGCCTGACTGATACTGACTGACTGACTCACTGACTGACCGAGACTGACTGACTAACTGCCTGACTGACTGAGACTGGACTGAACGACTGACTGACTGACTGACTGACTAACTGACTGACTGAGACTGACTGACTGACTCCTTGACTCTCTGACTGGCTATTTCACTGACTGACTGAATGACTAAATGACTGACTGACACTGACTGTCTGACTGCTTGACTACCTGACTGACTGCTTGACTGACTAACTGACTGGACAGGACTGACCGACTGACAGACTGACTGAATAAGGATGACTGACAGACTGACTGAATAAGGCTGACTGACTGACTGACAGACTGACTGAATAAGGCTGACCGACTGACTGACTGCCTGACTGACTGACTGACTGAATGACTGACTGACTGACCGAGACTGACTGACTGACTGACTGAGACTGGACTGGACTGACTGACTGACTGACTGACTGAGACTGACTGACTGCTTTAGTGACTAACTGACTGCACAGGACTGACCGACTGACTGACTGACTGACTGAATGACTGACTGACTGAGACTAAATGACTGACTGCTTGACTGACTGGCTGAAGGACTAACTGACTGACTGAGTGACTGACTGACTGGACTGACTGACTGAGACTGAATGACTGAGTGCTTGACTGATTGACTGTCAGACTGACTGACTGACTTCGCAAAAGGGAAAAATAAAAAAAAAAGAATTATAAAATTAGAAAAAAATATTCGCATTTAAGATTTCCTTTCCGGCCGGGACTCGAACCCAGTACCACGCGCTAGGAACCCAACGGTCTAGCCATTAGGCTATCGGAGCTCTGTCGATGGAAATCTTAAATATAATAAAAACAAAAAATGCACCTTGGTAATTATTGATTCAAACACTTTGAAATTTACAGGTCGAATAATTAAACTGACTCAGAATTTTTCTCCCTACATAAATAATCAATATTCGCAAAAGAGAAAAATTAAAAAAAAAAGAAGAAGAAATTTCAAATTAGAAACTAAAAGTATACATTGAAGATATTCGTTCAGGCTGGGACTCGAACCCAGGGCCACTCGCTTGGAAGCCTAACACTCTAGCCATTAGTCTATGGGAGCTCTGTCGGTGGGAGTTTTAAATATAATAAAAACAAAAAATGCACCTTGGTAATTGTTTATTTAAACACTTTGAAATCTTCGTGTCGAAAAATTAAACTGACTCAGAATTTTCTTCCCTACATAAATAATCAATAATTGCAAAGGAAAGAAATTGAAAAAAAAAGAATTTTCAAATTAGAAAAGAAATATATACATTGAAGATATTCGCTCCGGCTGGGACTCGAACCCAGGCCACTCGCTTGGAAGACCAGCGGTCTAGCCATTAGGCTATCGGAGTTCTGTCGAGCGGAATCTTACTGCCTGACTGATACTGCCTGACTGACAGACTGACTCACTGACTGACTGATACTGACTGACTGACTCACTGACTGACCGAGGCTGACTGACTAACTGCCTGACTGACTGAGACTGGACTGACTGACTGACTGACTGACTGACTGACTAACTGACTGACTGAGACTGACTGACTGACTGCTTGACTCTCTGACTGGCTATTTCACTGACTGACTGAATGACTAAATGACTGACTGACACTGACTGACTGACTGCTTGACTACCTGACTGACTGCTTGACTGACTAACTGACTGGACAGGACTGACCGACTGAGTGACTGACAGACTGACTGAATAAGGATGACTGACAGACTGACTGAATAAGGCTGACTGACTGACTGACAGACTGACTGAATAAGGCTGACCGACTGACTGACTGCCTGACTGACTGACTGACCGAGACGGACTGACTGACTGACTGAGACTGGACTGGACTGACTGACTGACTGAGACTGACTGACTGCTTTAGTGACTAACTGACTGCACAGGACTGACCGACTGACTGACTGACTGCCTGACTGACTGACTGACTGACTGAATGACTGACTGACTGAGACTAAATGACTGACTGGCTGAAGGACTAACTGACTGACTGAGTGACTGACTGACTGGACTGACTGACTGAGACTGAATGACTGAGTGCTTGACTGATTGACTGTCAGACTGACTGACTGACTTCGCAAAAGGGAAAATAAAAAAAAAGAATTATAAAATTAGAAAAAAATATTTGCATTTAAGATTTCCTTTCCGGCTGGGATTTGAACCCAGGGCGACACTCATGGAAGCCCAACGCTCTCGCCAATATACTATCGGATCTCTGTTGATCGGTGTCTTAATTATAATAAAAACAGAAAATGCACCTTAGTAAATATTGATCTAAAATCTTTGAAATCTAAAGGTCGAATGATTAAACTGACTCAGAATTTTCTTCCCTACATAAATAATCAATATTCGCAAGAGAGAAAAATTAAAAAAAAAAGAAGAAGAAATTTCAAATTAGAAACTAAAAGTATACATTGAAGATTTTTGTTCAGGCTGGGACCCGAACCCAGGGCCACTCGCTTGGAAGCCTAACACTCTAGCCATTAGTCTATGGGAGCTCTGTCGGTGGGAGTTTTAAATATAATAAAAACAAAAAATGCACCTTGGTAATTGTTTATTTAAACACTTTGAAATCTTCGTGTCGAAAAATTAAACTGACTCAGAATTTTCTTCCCTACATAAATAATTGCAAAGGAAAGAAATTGAAAAAAAAAAAGAATTTTCAAATTAGAAAAGAAATTTATACATTGAAGATATTCGCTCCGGCTGGGACTCGAACCCAGGCCATTCGCTTGGAAGACCAGCGGTCTAGCCATTAGGCTATCGGAGTTCTGTCGAGCGGAGTCTTACTGCCTGACTGATACTGCCTGACTGACAGACTGACTCACTGACTGACTGATACTGACTGACTGACTCACTGACTGACCGAGACTGACTGACTAACTGCCTGACTGACTGAGACTGGACTGACTGACTGACTGACTAACTGACTGACTGAGACTGACTGACTGACTGCTTGACTCTCTGACTGGCTATTTCACTGACTGACTGAATGACTAAATGACTGACTGACACTGACTGACTGACTGCTTGACTACCTGACTGACTGCTTGACTGACTAACTGACTGGACAGGACTGACCGACTGACTGACTGACAGACTGACTGAATAAGGATGACTGACAGACTGACTGAATAAGGCTGACTGACAGACTGACTGACAGACTGACTGAATAAGGCTGACCGACTGACTGACTGCCTGACTGACTGACTGACTGAATGACTGACTGACTGACTGACCGAGACTGACTGACTGACTGACTGAGACTGGACTGGACTGACTGACTGACTGAGACTGACTGACTGCTTTAGTGACTAACTGACTGCACAGGACTGACCGACTGACTGACTGACTGACTGCCTGACTGACTGACTGACTGAATGACTGACTGACTGAGACTAAATGACTGACTGCTTGACTGACTGGCTGAAGGACTAACTGACTGACTGAGTGACTGACTGACTGGACTGACTGACTGAGACTGAATGACTGAGTGCTTGACTGATTGACTGTCAGACTGACTGACTGACTTCGCAAAAGGGAAAAATAAAAAAAAAAGAATTATAAAATTAGAAAAAAATATTTGCATTTAAGATTTCCTTTCCGGCCGGGACTCGAACCCAGTACCACGCGCTAGGAACCCAACGGTCTAGCCATTAGGCTATCGGAGCTCTGTCGATGGAAGTCTTAAATATAATAAAAACAAAAAATGCACCTTGGTAATTATTGATTCAAACACTTTGAAATTTACAGGTCGAATAATTAAACTGACTCAGAATTTTTCTCCCTACATAAATAATCAATATTCGCAAAAGAGAAAAATTAAAAAAAAAAGAAGAAGAAATTTCAAATTAGAAACTAAAAGTATACATTGAAGATTTTCGTTCAGGCTGGGACTCGAACCCATGGCCACTCGCTTGGAAGCCTAACACTCTAGCCATTAGTCTATGGGAGCTCTGTCGGTGGGAGTTTTAAATATAATAAAAACAAAAAATGCACCTTGGTAATTGTTTATTTAAACACTTTGAAATCTTCGTGTCGAAAAATTAAACTGACTCAGAATTTTCTTCCCTACATAAATAATCAATAATTGCAAAGGAAAGAAATTGAAAAAAAAAAGAATTTTCCAATTAGAAAAGAAATATATACATTAAAGATATTCGCTCCGGCTGGGACTCGAACCCAGGCCACTCGCTTGGAAGACCAGCGGTCTAGCCATTAGGCTATCGGAGTTCTGTCGAGCGGAGTCTTACTGCCTGACTGACAGACTGACTCACTGACTGACTGAGACTGACTGACTGATTGCTTGACTCTCTGACTGGCTATTTCACTGACTGACTGAATGACTAAATGACTGACTGACACTGACTGACTGACTGCTTGACTACCTGACTGACTGCTTGACTACCTGACTGACTGCTTGACTGACTAACTGACTGGACAGGACTGACCGACTGACTGACTGACAGACTGACTGAATAAGGATGACTGACAGACTGACTGAATAAGGCTGACTGACTGACAGACTGACTGAATAAGGCTGACCGACTGACTGACTGCCTGACTGACTGACTGACTGAATGACTGACTGACTGACTGACCGAGACTGACTGACTGACTGACTGAGACTGGACTGGACTGACTGACTGACTGACTGACTGAGACTGACTGACTGACTGCCTGACTGACTGACTGACTGAATGACTGACTGACTGAGACTAAATGACTGACTGCTTGACTGACTGGCTGAAGGACTAACTGACTGACTGAGTGACTGACTGACTGGACTGACTGACTGAGACTGAATGACTGAGTGCTTGACTGATTGACTGTCAGACTGACTGACTGACTTCGCAAAAGGGAAAAATAAAAAAAAAAGAATTATAAAATTAGAAAAAAATATTTGCATTTAAGATTTCCTTTCCGGCTGGGATTTGAACCCAGGGCGACACTCATGGAAGCCCAACGCTCTCGCCAATATACTATCGGATCGCTGTTGATCGGTGTCTTAATTATAATAAAAACAAAAAATGCACCTTAGTAATTATTGATCTAAAATTTTTGAAATCTAAAGGTCGAATGATTAAACTGACTCAGAATTTTCTTCCGTACATAAATAATCCATATTTGCAAAAGAAAGAAATTGAAAAAAAAAAGAATCTTCAAATTAGAAGAGAAATATATACATGGAACATTTTCGTTCCGGCCGGGACTCGAACCCAGTACCACGCGCTTGGAACCCAACGGTCTAGCCATTAGGCTATCGGAGTTTTGTCGAGCGGAGTCTTACTGCCTGACTGATACTGCCTGACTGACAGACTGACTCACTGACTGACTGATACTGACTGACTGACTCACTGACTGACCGAGACTGACTGACTAACTGCCTGACTGACTGAGACTGGACTGACTGACTGACTGACTGACTGACTAAACTGACTAACTGACTGACTGAGACTGACTGACTGACTGCTTGACTCTCTGACTGGCTATTTCACTGACTGACTGAATGACTAAATGACTGACTGACACTGACTGACTGACTGCTTGACTACCTGACTGACTGCTTGACTGACTAACTGACTGGACAGGACTGACCGACTGACTGACTGACAGACTGACTGAATAAGGGTGACTGACAGACTGACTGAATAAGGGTGACTGACAGACTGACTGAATAAGGCTGACCGACTGACTGAGTGCCTGACTGACTGACTGACTGACTGAATGACTGACTGACTGACTGACCGAGACTGACTGACTGACTGACTGAGACTGGACTGGACTGACTGACTGACTGACTGACTGAGACTGACTGACTGCTTTAGTGACTAACTGACTGCACAGGACTGACCGACTGACTGACTGACTGACTGCCTGACTGACTGAATGACTGACTGACTGAGACTAAATGACTGACTGCTTAACTGACTGGCTGAAGGACTAACTGACTGACTGAGTGACTGACTGACTGGACTGACTGACTGAGACTGAATGACTGAGTGCTTGACTGATTGACTGTCAGACTGACTGACTGACTTCGCAAAAGGGAAAAATAAAAAAAAAAGAATTATAAAATTAGAAAAAAATATTTGCATTTAAGATTTCCTTTCCGGCCGGGACTCGAACCCAGTACCACGCGCTAGGAACCCAACGGTCTAGCCATTAGGCTATCAGTGCTCTGTCGATGGAAGTCTTAAATATAATAAAAACAAAAAATGCACCTTGGTAATTATTGATTCAAACACTTTGAAATTTACAGGTCGAATAATTAAACTGACTCAGAATTTTTCTCCCTACATAAATAATCAATATTCGCAAAAGAGAAAAATTAAAAAAAAAGAAGAAGAAATTTCAAATTAGAAACTAAAAGTATACATTGAAGATTTTCGTTCAGGCTGGGACTCGAACCCAGGGCCACTCGCTTGGAAGCCTAACACTCTAGCCATTAGTCTATGGGAGCTCTGTCGGTGGGAGTTTTAAATATAATAAAAACAAAAAATGCACCTTGGTAATTGTTTATTTAAACACTTTGAAATCTTCGTGTCGAAAAATTAAACTGACTCAGAATTTTCTTCCCTACATAAATAATCAATAATTGCAAAGGAAAGAAATTGAAAAAAGAAAGAATTTTCAAATTAGAAAAGAAATATATACATTGAAGATATTCGCTCCGGCTGGGACTCGAACCCAGGCCACTCGCTTGGAAGACCAGCGGTCTAGCCATTAGGCTATCGGAATTCTGTCGAGCGGAGTCTTACTGCCTGACTGATACTGCCTGACTGACAGACTGACTCACTGACTGACTGATACTGACTGACTGACTCACTGACTGACCGAGACTGACTGACTAACTGCTTGACTGACTGAGACTGGACTGACTAACTGACTGACTGACTGACTGACTAACTGACTGACTGAGACTGACTGACTGACTGCTTGACTCTCTGACTGGCTATTTCACTGACTGACTGAATGACTAAATGACTGACTGACACTGACTGACTGACTGCTTGACTACCTGACTGACTGCTTGACTGACTAACTGACTGGACAGGACTGACCGACTGACTGACTGACAGACTGACTGAATAAGGATGACTGACAGACTGACTGAATAAGGCTGACTGACTGACTGACAGACAGACTGACTGAATAAGGCTGACCGACTGACTGACTGCCTGACTGACTGACTGACTGAATGACTGACTGACTGACTGACCGAGACTGACTAACTGACTAACTGAGACTGGACTGGACTGACTGACTGACTGACTGACTGAGACTGACTGACTGCTTTAGTGACTAACTGACTGCACAGGACTGACCTACTGACTGACTGACTGACTGCCTGACTGACTGACTGACTGAATGACTGACTGACTGAGACTAAATGACTGACTGCTTGACTGACTGGCTGAAGGACTAACTGACTGACTGAGTGACTGACTGACTGGACTGACTGACTGAGACTGAATGACTGAGTGCTTGACTGATTGACTGTCTGAATGACTGAGTGCTTGACTGATTGACTGTCAGACTGACTGACTGACTTCGCAAAAGGGAAAAATAAAAAAAAAAGAATTATAAAATTAGAAAAAAATATTTGCATTTAAGATTTCCTTTCCGGCCGGGACTCGAACCCAGTACCACGCGCTATGAACCCAACGGTCTAGCCATTAGGCTATCGGAGCTCTGTCGATGGAAGTCTTAAATATAATAAAAACAAAAAATGCACCTTGGTAATTATTGATTCAAACACTTTGAAATTTACAGGTCGAATAATTAAACTGACTCAGAATTTTTCTCCCTACATAAATAATCAATATTCGCAAAAGAGAAAAATTAAAAAAAAAGAAGAAGAAATTTCAAATTAGAAACTAAAAGTATACATTGAAGATTTTCGTTCAGGCTGGGACTCGAACCCAGGGCCACTCGCTTGGAAGCCTAACACTCTAGCCATTAGTCTATGGGAGCTCTGTCGGTGGGAGTTTTAAATATAATAAAAACAAAAAATGCACCTTGGTAATTGTTTATTTAAACACTTTGAAATCTTCGTGTCGAAAAATTAAACTGACTCAGAATTTTCTTCCCTACATAAATAATCAATAATTGCAAAGGAAAGAAATTGAAAAAAAAAAGAATTTTCAAATTAGAAAAGAAATATATACATTAAATATATTCGCTCCGGCTGGGACTCGAACCCAGCCCACTCGCTTGGAAGACCAGCGGTCTAGCCATTAGGCTATCGGAGTTCTGTCGAGCGGAGTCTTACTGCCTGACTGATACTGCCTGACTGACAGACTGACTCACTGACTGACTGATACTGACTGACTGACTCACTGACTGACCGAGACTGACTGACTAACTGCCTGACTGACTGAGACTGGACTGACTGACTGACTGACTGACTGACTGACTAACTGACTGACTGAGACTGACTGACTGATTGCTTGACTCTCTGACTGGCTATTTCACTGACTGACTGAATGACTAAATGACTGACTGACACTGACTGACTGACTGCTTGACTACCTGACTGACTGCTTGACTGACTAACTGACTGGACAGGACTGACCGACTGACTGACTGACAGACTGACTGAATAAGGATGACTGACAGACTGACTGAATAAGGCTGACTGACTGACTGACTGACAGACTGACTGAATAAGGCTGACCGACTGACTGACTGCCTGACTGACTGACTGACTGACTGACTGACTGACCGAGACTGACTGACTGACTGACTGAGACTGGACTGGACTGACTGACTGACTGACTGACTGAGACTGACTGACTGCTTTAGTGACTAACTGACTGCACAGGACTGACCGACTGACTGACTGACTGACTGCCTGACTGACTGACTGACTGAATGACTGACTGACTGAGACTAAATGACTGACTGCTTGACTGACTGGCTGAAGGACTAACTGACTGACTGAGTGACTGACTGACTGGACTGACTGACTGAGACTGAATGACTGAGTGCTTGACTGATTGACTGTCAGACTGACTGACTGACTTCGCAAAAGGGAAAAATAAAAAAAAAAGAATTATAAAATTAGAAAAAAATATTTGCATTTAAGATTTCCTTTCCGGCTGGGATTTGAACCCAGGGCGACACTCATGGAAGCCCAACGCTCTCGCCAATATACTATCGGATCGCAGTTGATCGGTGTCTTAATTATAATAAAAACAAAAAATGCACCTTAGTAATTATAGATCTAAAATTTTTGAAATCTAAAGGTCGAATGATTAAACTGACTCAGAATTTTCTTCCGTACATAAATAATCCATATTTGCAAAAGAAAGAAATTGAAAAAAAAAAAGAATCTTCAAATTAGAAGAGAAATATATACATGGAAGATTTTCGTTCCGGCCGGGACTCGAACCCAGTACCACGCGCTTGGAACCCAACGGTCTAGCCATTAGGCTATCGGAGCTCTGTCGATGGAAGTCTTTAATATAATAAAAACAAAAAATGCACCTTGGTAATTATTGATTCAAACACTTTGAAATTTACAGGTCGAATAATTAAACTGACTCAGAATTTTTCTCCCTACATAAATAATCAATATTCGCAAAAGAGAAAAATTAAAAAAAAAGAAGAAGAAATTTCAAATTAGAAACTAAAAGTATACATTGAAGATTTTCGTTCAGGCTGGGACTCGAACCCAGGGCCACTCGCTTGGAAGCCTAACACTCTAGCCATTAGTCTATGGGAGCTCTGTCGGTGGGAGTTTTAAATATAATAAAAACAAAAAATGCACCTTGGTAATTGTTTATTTAAACACTTTGAAATCTTCGTGTCGAAAAATTAAACTGACTCAGAATTTTCTTCCCTACATAAATAATCAATAATTGCAAAGGAAAGAAATTGAAAAAAAAAAGAATTTTCAAATTAGAAAAGAAATATATACATTGAAGATATTCGCTCCGGCTGGGACTCGAACCCAGGCCACTCGCTTGGAAGACCAGCGGTCTAGCCATTAGGCTATCGGAGTTCTGTCGAGCGGAGTCTTACTGCCTGACTGATACTGCCTGACTGACAGACTGATACTGACTGACTGACTCACTGACTGACCGAGACTGACTGACTAACTGCCTGACTGACTGAGACTGGACTGACTGACTGACTGACTGACTGACTGACTAACTGACTGACTGAGACTGACTGACTGACTGCTTGACTCTCTGACTGGCTATTTCACTGACTGACTGAATGACTAAATGACTGACTGACACTGACTGACTGACTGCTTGACTACCTGACTGACTACTTGACTGACTAACTGACTGGACAGGACTGACCGACTGACTGACTGACAGACTGACTGAATAAGGATGACTGACAGACTGACTGAATAAGGCTGACTGACTGACTGACTGAGAGACTGACTGAATAAGGCTGACCGACTGACTGACTGCCTGACTGACTGACTGACTGAATGACTGACTGACTGACTGACTGACTGACTGACTGAGACTGGACTGGACTGACTGACCGAGACTGACTGACTGACTGACTGAGACTGGACTGGACTGACTGACTGACTGACTGACTGAGACTGACTGACTGCTTTAGTGACTAACTGACTGCACAGGACTGACCGACTGACTGACTGACTGACTGCCTGACTGACTGACTGACTGAATGACTGACTGAGTGAGACTAAATGACTGACTGCTTGACTGACTGGCTGAAGGACTAACTAACTGACTGAGTGACTGACTGACTGGACTGACTGACTGAGACTGAATGACTGAGTGCTTGACTGATTGACTGTCAGACTGACTGACTGACTTCGCAAAAGGGAAAAATAAAAAAAAAAGAATTATAAAATTAGAAAAAAATATTTGCATTTAAGATTTCCTTTCCGGCTGGGATTTGAACCCAGGGCGACACTCATGGAAGCCCAACGCTCTCGCCAATATACTATCGGATCTCTGTTGATCGGTGTCTTAATTATAATAAAAACAAAAAATGCACCTTAGTAATTATTGATCTAAAATCTTTGAAATCTAAAGGTCGAATGATTAAACTGACTCAGAATTTTCTTCCGTACATAAATAATCCATATTTGCAAAAGAAAGAAATTGAAAAAAAAAGAATCTTCAAATTAGAAGAGAAATATATACATGGAAGATTTTCGTTCCGGCCGGGACTCGAACCCAGTACCACGCGCTTGGAACCCAACGGTCTAGCCATTAGGCTATCGGAGCTCTGTCGATGAAAGTCTTAAATATAATAAAAACAAAAAATGCACCTTGGTAATTATTGATTCAAACACTTTGAAATTTACAGGTCGAATAATTAAACTGACTCAGAATTTTTCTCCCTACATAAATAATCAATATTCGCAAAAGAGAAAAATTAAAAAAAAAAGAAGAAGAAATTTCAAATTAGAAACTAAAAGTATACATTGAAGATTTTCGTTCAGGCTGGGACTCGAACCCAGGGCCACTCGCTTGGAAGCCTAACACTCTAGCCATTAGTCTATGGGAGCTCTGTCGGTGGGAGTTTTAAATATAATAAAAACAAAAAATGCACCTTGGTAATTGTTTATTTAAACACTTTGAAATCTTCGTGTCGAAAAATTAAACTGACTCAGAATTTTCTTCCCTACATAAATAATCAATAATTGCAAAGGAAAGAAATTGAAAAAAAAAAGAATTTTCAAATTAGAAAAGAAATATATACATTGAAGATATTCGCTCCGGCTGGGACTCGAACCCAGGCCACTCGCTTGGAAGACCAGCGGTCTAGCCATTAGGCTATCGGAGTTTTGTCGAGCGGAGTCTTACTGCCTGACTGATACTGCCTGACTGACAGACTGACTCACTGACTGACTGATACTGACTGACTGACTCACTGACTGACCGAGACTGACTGACTAACTGCCTGACTGACTGAGACTGGACTGACTGACTGACTGACTGACTGACTGACTGACTAACTGACTGACTGAGACTGACTGACTGACTGCTTGACTCTCTGACTGGCTATTTCACTGACTGACTGAATGACTAAATGACTGACTGACACTGACTGACTGACTGCTTGACTACCTGACTGACTGCTTGACTGACTAACTGACTGGACAGGACTGACCGACTGACTGACTGACAGACTGACTGAATAAGGATGACTGACAGACTGACTGAATAAGGCTGACTGACTGACTGACTGACTGAATAAGGCTGACCGACTGACTGACTGCCTGACTGACTGACTGACTGAATGACTGACTGACTGACTGACCGAGACTGACTGACTGACTGACTGAGACTGGACTGGACTGACTGACTGACTGACTGACTGAGACTGACTGACTGCTTTAGTGACTAACTGACTGCACAGGACTGACCGACTGACTGACTGACTGACTGCCTGACTGACTGAATGACTGACTGACTGAGACTAAATGACTGACTGCTTGACTGACTGGCTGAAGGACTAACTGACTGACTGAGTGACTGACTGACTGGACTGACTGACTGAGACTGAATGACTGAGTGCTTGACTGATTGACTGTCAGACTGACTGACTGACTTCGCAAAAGGGAAAAATAAAAAAAAAAGAATTATAAAATTAGAAAAAAATATTTGCATTTAAGATTTCCTTTCCGGCCGGGACTCGAACCCAGTACCACGCGCTAGGAACCCAACGGTCTAGCCATTAGGCTATCGGAGCTCTGTCGACGGAAGTCTTAAATATAATAAAAACAAAAAATGCACCTTGGTAATTATTGATTCAAACACTTTGAAATTTACAGGTCGAATAATTAAACTGACTCAGAATTTTTCTCCCTACATAAATAATCAATATTCGCAAAAGAGAAAAATTAAAAAAAAAAGAAGAAGAAATTTCAAATTAGAAACTAAAAGTATACATTGAAGATTTTCGTTCAGGCTGGGACTCGAACCCAGGGCCACTCGCTTGGAAGCCTAACACTCTAGCCATTAGTCTATGGGAGCTCTGTCGGTGGGAGTTTTAAATATAATAAAAACAAAAAATGCACCTTGGTAATTGTTTATTTAAACACTTTGAAATCTTCGTGTCGAAAAATTAAACTGACTCAGAATTTTCTTCCCTACATAAATAATCAATAATTGCAATGGAAAGAAATTGAAAAAAAAAAAGAATTTTCAAAATAGAAAAGAAATATATACATTGAAGATATTCGCTCCGGCTGGGACTCGAACCCAGGCCACTCGCTTGGAAGACCAGCGGTCTAGCCATTAGGCTATCGGAGTTCTGTCGAGCGGAGTCTTACTGCCTGACTGATACTGCCTGACTGACCGACTGATACTGACTGACTGACTCACTGACTGACCGAGACTGACTGACTAACTGCCTGACTGACTGAGACTGGACTGACTGACTGACTGACTGACTAACTGACTGACTGAGACTGACTGACTGACTGCTTGACTCTCTGACTGGCTATTTCACTGACTGACTGAATGACTAAATGACTGACTGACACTGACTGACTGACTGCTTGACTACCTGACTGACTACTTGACTGACTAACTGACTGGACAGGACTGACCGACTGACTGACTGACAGACTGACTGAATAAGGATGACTGACTGACTGACTGACAGACTGACTGAATAAGGCTGACCGACTGACTGACTGCCTGACTGACTGACTGACTGAATGACTGACTGACTGACTGACCGAGACTGACTGACTGACTGACTGAGACTGGACTGGACTGACTGACCGAGACTGGACTGGACTGACTGACCGAGACTGACTGACTGACTGACTGAGACTGGACTGAACTGACTGACTGACTGACTGACTGAGACTGACTGACTGCTTTAGTGACTAACTGACTGCACAGGACTGACCGACTGACTGACTGACTGACTGCCTGACTGACTGACTGACTGCTTTAGTGACTAACTGACTGCACAGGACTGACTGCTTGACTGACTGGCTGAAGGACTAACTGACTGACTGAGTGATCGACTGACTGGACTGACTGACTGAGACTGAATGACTGAGTGCTTGACTGATTGACTGTCAGACTGACTGACTGACTTCGCAAAAGGGAAAAATAAAAAAAAAGAATTATAAAATTAGAAAAAAATATTTGCATTTAAGATTTCCTTTCCGGCTGGGATTTGAACCCAGGGCGACACTCATGGAAGCCCAACGCTCTCGCCAATATACTATCGGATCTCTGTTGATCGGTGTCTTAATTATAATAAAAACAAAAAATGCACCTTAGTAATTATTGATCTAAAATCTTTGAAATCTAAAGGTCGAATGATTAAACTGACTCAGAATTTTCTTCCGTACATAAATAATCCATATTTGCAAAAGAAAGAAATTGAAAAAAAAAAGAATCTTCAAATTAGAAGAGAAATATATACATGGAAGATTTTCGTTCCGGCCGGGACTCGAACCCAGTACCACGCGCTTGGAACCCAACGGTCTAGCCATTAGGCTATCGGATTTCTGTCGATGAAGTCTTAAATATAATAAAAACAAAAAATGCACCTTGGTAATTATTGATTCAAACACTTTGAAATTTACAGGTCGAATAATTAAACTGACTCAGAATTTTTCTCCCTACATAAATAATCAATATTCGCAAAAGAGAAAAATTAAAAAAAAAGAAGAAGAAATTTCAAATTAGAAACTAAAAGTATACATTGAAGATTTTCGTTCAGGCTGGGACTCGAACCCAGGGCCACTCGCTTGGAAGCCTAACACTCTAGCCATTAGTCTATGGGAGCTCTGTCGGTGGGAGTTTTAAATATAATAAAAACAAAAAATGCACCTTGGTAATTGTTTATTTAAACACTTTGAAATCTTCGTGTCGAAAAATTAAACTGACTCAGAATTTTCTTCCCTACATAAATAATCAATAATTGCAAAGGAAAGAAATTGAAAAAAAAAAAGAATTTTCAAATTAGAAAAGAAATATATACATTGAAGATATTCGCTCCGGCTGGGACTCGAACCCAGGCCACTCGCTTGGAAGACCAGCGGTCTAGCCATTAGGCTATCGGAGTTTTGTCGAGCGGAGTCTTACTGCCTGACTGATACTGCCTGACTGACAGACTGACTCACTGACTGACTGATACTGACTGACTGACTCACTGACTGACCGAGACTGACTGACTAACTGCCTGACTGACTGAGACTGGACTGACTGACTGACTGACTGACTGACTAAACTGACTAACTGACTGACTGAGACTGACTGACTGACTGCTTGACTCTCTGACTGGCTATTTCACTGACTGACTGAATGACTAAATGACTGACTGACACTGACTGACTGACTGCTTGACTACCTGACTGACTGCTTGACTGACTAACTGACTGGACAGGACTGACCGACTGACTGACTGACAGACTGACTGAATAAGGGTGACTGACAGACTGACTGAATAAGGGTGACTGACAGACTGACTGAATAAGGCTGACCGACTGACTGACTGCCTGACTGACTGACTGACTGAATGACTGACTGACTGACTGACCGAGACTGACTGACTGACTGACTGAGACTGGACTGGACTGACTGACTGACTGACTGACTGAGACTGACTGACTGCTTTAGTGACTAACTGACTGCACAGGACTGACCGACTGACTGACTGACTGACTGCCTGACTGACTGAATGACTGACTGACTGAGACTAAATGACTGACTGCTTGACTGACTGGCTGAAGGACTAACTGACTGACTGAGTGACTGACTGACTGGACTGACTGACTGAGACTGAATGACTGAGTGCTTGACTGATTGACTGTCAGACTGACTGACTGACTTCGCAAAAGGGAAAAATAAAAAAAAAAGAATTATAAAATTAGAAAAAAATATTTGCATTTAAGATTTCCTTTCCGGCCGGGACTCGAACCCAGTACCACGCGCTAGGAACCCAACGGTCTAGCCATTAGGCTATCAGTGCTCTGTCGATGGAAGTCTTAAATATAATAAAAACAAAAAATGCACCTTGGTAATTATTGATTCAAACACTTTGAAATTTACAGGTCGAATAATTAAACTGACTCAGAATTTTTCTCCCTACATAAATAATCAATATTCGCAAAAGAGAAAAATTAAAAAAAAAGAAGAAGAAATTTCAAATTAGAAACTAAAAGTATACATTGAAGATTTTCGTTCAGGCTGGGACTCGAACCCAGGGCCACTCGCTTGGAAGCCTAACACTCTAGCCATTAGTCTATGGGAGCTCTGTCGGTGGGAGTTTTAAATATAATAAAAACAAAAAATGCACCTTGGTAATTGTTTATTTAAACACTTTGAAATCTTCGTGTCGAAAAATTAAACTGACTCAGAATTTTCTTCCCTACATAAATAATCAATAATTGCAAAGGAAAGAAATTGAAAAAAGAAAGAATTTTCAAATTAGAAAAGAAATATATACATTGAAGATATTCGCTCCGGCTGGGACTCGAACCCAGGCCACTCGCTTGGAAGACCAGCGGTCTAGCCATTAGGCTATCGGAGTTCTGTCGAGCGGAGTCTTACTGCCTGACTGATACTGCCTGACTGACCGACTGATACTGACTGACTGACTCACTGACTGACCGAGACTGACTGACTAACTGCCTGACTGACTGAGACTGGACTGACTGACTGACTGACTGACTAACTGACTGACTGAGACTGACTGACTGACTGCTTGACTCTCTGACTGGCTATTTCACTGACTGACTGAATGACTAAATGACTGACTGACACTGACTGACTGACTGCTTGACTACCTGACTGACTACTTGACTGACTAACTGACTGGACAGGACTGACCGACTGACTGACTGACAGACTGACTGAATAAGGATGACTGACTGACTGACTGACAGACTGACTGAATAAGGCTGACCGACTGACTGACTGCCTGACTGACTGACTGACTGAATGACTGACTGACTGACTGACCGAGACTGACTGACTGACTGACTGAGACTGGACTGGACTGACTGACCGAGACTGGACTGGACTGACTGACCGAGACTGACTGACTGACTGACTGAGACTGGACTGAACTGACTGACTGACTGACTGACTGAGACTGACTGACTGCTTTAGTGACTAACTGACTGCACAGGACTGACCGACTGACTGACTGACTGACTGCCTGACTGACTGACTGACTGCTTTAGTGACTAACTGACTGCACAGGACTGACTGCTTGACTGACTGGCTGAAGGACTAACTGACTGACTGAGTGATCGACTGACTGGACTGACTGACTGAGACTGAATGACTGAGTGCTTGACTGATTGACTGTCAGACTGACTGACTGACTTCGCAAAAGGGAAAAATAAAAAAAAAAGAATTATAAAATTAGAAAAAAATATTTGCATTTAAGATTTCCTTTCCGGCTGGGATTTGAACCCAGGGCGACACTCATGGAAGCCCAACGCTCTCGCCAATATACTATCGGATCTCTGTTGATCGGTGTCTTAATTATAATAAAAACAAAAAATGCACCTTAGTAATTATTGATCTAAAATCTTTGAAATCTAAAGGTCGAATGATTAAACTGACTCAGAATTTTCTTCCGTACATAAATAATCCATATTTGCAAAAGAAAGAAATTGAAAAAAAAAAGAATCTTCAAATTAGAAGAGAAATATATACATGGAAGATTTTCGTTCCGGCCGGGACTCGAACCCAGTACCACGCGCTTGGAACCCAACGGTCTAGCCATTAGGCTATCGGATTTCTGTCGATGAAGTCTTAAATATAATAAAAACAAAAAATGCACCTTGGTAATTATTGATTCAAACACTTTGAAATTTACAGGTCGAATAATTAAACTGACTCAGAATTTTTCTCCCTACATAAATAATCAATATTCGCAAAAGAGAAAAATTAAAAAAAAAAGAAGAAGAAATTTCAAATTAGAAACTAAAAGTATACATTGAAGATTTTCGTTCAGGCTGGGACTCGAACCCAGGGCCACTCGCTTGGAAGCCTAACACTCTAGCCATTAGTCTATGGGAGCTCTGTCGGTGGGAGTTTTAAATATAATAAAAACAAAAAATGCACCTTGGTAATTGTTTATTTAAACACTTTGAAATCTTCGTGTCGAAAAATTAAACTGACTCAGAATTTTCTTCCCTACATAAATAATCAATAATTGCAAAGGAAAGAAATTGAAAAAAAAAAGAATTTTCAAATTAGAAAAGAAATATATACATTGAAGATATTCGCTCCGGCTGGGACTCGAACCCAGGCCACTCGCTTGGAAGACCAGCGGTCTAGCCATTAGGCTATCGGAGTTTTGTCGAGCGGAGTCTTACTGCCTGACTGATACTGCCTGACTGACAGACTGACTCACTGACTGACTGATACTGACTGACTGACTCACTGACTGACCGAGACTGACTGACTAACTGCCTGACTGACTGAGACTGGACTGACTGACTGACTGACTGACTGACTAAACTGACTAACTGACTGACTGAGACTGACTGACTGACTGCTTGACTCTCTGACTGGCTATTTCACTGACTGACTGAATGACTAAATGACTGACTGACACTGACTGACTGACTGCTTGACTACCTGACTGACTGCTTGACTGACTAACTGACTGGACAGGACTGACCGACTGACTGACTGACAGACTGACTGAATAAGGGTGACTGACAGACTGACTGAATAAGGGTGACTGACAGACTGACTGAATAAGGCTGACCGACTGACTGACTGCCTGACTGACTGACTGACTGAATGACTGACTGACTGACTGACCGAGACTGACTGACTGACTGACTGAGACTGGACTGGACTGACTGACTGACTGACTGACTGAGACTGACTGACTGCTTTAGTGACTAACTGACTGCACAGGACTGACCGACTGACTGACTGACTGACTGCCTGACTGACTGAATGACTGACTGACTGAGACTAAATGACTGACTGCTTGACTGACTGGCTGAAGGACTAACTGACTGACTGAGTGACTGACTGACTGGACTGACTGACTGAGACTGAATGACTGAGTGCTTGACTGATTGACTGTCAGACTGACTGACTGACTTCGCAAAAGGGAAAAATAAAAAAAAAAGAATTATAAAATTAGAAAAAAATATTTGCATTTAAGATTTCCTTTCCGGCCGGGACTCGAACCCAGTACCACGCGCTAGGAACCCAACGGTCTAGCCATTAGGCTATCAGTGCTCTGTCGATGGAAGTCTTAAATATAATAAAAACAAAAAATGCACCTTGGTAATTATTGATTCAAACACTTTGAAATTTACAGGTCGAATAATTAAACTGACTCAGAATTTTTCTCCCTACATAAATAATCAATATTCGCAAAAGAGAAAAATTAAAAAAAAAGAAGAAGAAATTTCAAATTAGAAACTAAAAGTATACATTGAAGATTTTCGTTCAGGCTGGGACTCGAACCCAGGGCCACTCGCTTGGAAGCCTAACACTCTAGCCATTAGTCTATGGGAGCTCTGTCGGTGGGAGTTTTAAATATAATAAAAACAAAAAATGCACCTTGGTAATTGTTTATTTAAACACTTTGAAATCTTCGTGTCGAAAAATTAAACTGACTCAGAATTTTCTTCCCTACATAAATAATCAATAATTGCAAAGGAAAGAAATTGAAAAAAGAAAGAATTTTCAAATTAGAAAAGAAATATATACATTGAAGATATTCGCTCCGGCTGGGACTCGAACCCAGGCCACTCGCTTGGAAGACCAGCGGTCTAGCCATTAGGCTATCGGAGTTCTGTCGAGCGGAGTCTTACTGCCTGACTGATACTGCCTGACTGACAGACTGACTCACTGACTGACTGATACTGACTGACTGACTCACTGACTGACCGAGACTGACTGACTAACTGCTTGACTGACTGAGACTGGACTGACTAACTGACTGACTGACTGACTGACTAACTGACTGACTGAGACTGACTGACTGACTGCTTGACTCTCTGACTGGCTATTTCACTGACTGACTGAATGACTAAATGACTGACTGACACTGACTGACTGACTGCTTGACTACCTGACTGACTGCTTGACTGACTAACTGACTGGACAGGACTGACCGACTGACTGACTGACAGACTGACTGAATAAGGATGACTGACAGACTGACTGAATAAGGCTGACTGACTGACTGACAGACAGACTGACTGAATAAGGCTGACCGACTGACTGACTGCCTGACTGACTGACTGACTGAATGACTGACTGACTGACTGACCGAGACTGACTAACTGACTAACTGAGACTGGACTGGACTGACTGACTGACTGACTGACTGAGACTGACTGACTGCTTTAGTGACTAACTGACTGCACAGGACTGACCTACTGACTGACTGACTGACTGCCTGACTGACTGACTGACTGAATGACTGACTGACTGAGACTAAATGACTGACTGCTTGACTGACTGGCTGAAGGACTAACTGACTGACTGAGTGACTGACTGACTGGACTGACTGACTGAGACTGAATGACTGAGTGCTTGACTGATTGACTGTCTGAATGACTGAGTGCTTGACTGATTGACTGTCAGACTGACTGACTGACTTCGCAAAAGGGAAAAATAAAAAAAAAAGAATTATAAAATTAGAAAAAAATATTTGCATTTAAGATTTCCTTTCCGGCCGGGACTCGAACCCAGTACCACGCGCTATGAACCCAACGGTCTAGCCATTAGGCTATCGGAGCTCTGTCGATGGAAGTCTTTAATATAATAAAAACAAAAAATGCACCTTGGTAATTATTGATTCAAACACTTTGAAATTTACAGGTCGAATAATTAAACTGACTCAGAATTTTTCTCCCTACATAAATAATCAATATTCGCAAAAGAGAAAAATTAAAAAAAAAGAAGAAGAAATTTCAAATTAGAAACTAAAAGTATACATTGAAGATTTTCGTTCAGGCTGGGACTCGAACCCAGGGCCACTCGCTTGGAAGCCTAACACTCTAGCCATTAGTCTATGGGAGCTCTGTCGGTGGGAGTTTTAAATATAATAAAAACAAAAAATGCACCTTGGTAATTGTTTATTTAAACACTTTGAAATCTTCGTGTCGAAAAATTAAACTGACTCAGAATTTTCTTCCCTACATAAATAATCAATAATTGCAAAGGAAAGAAATTGAAAAAAAAAGAATTTTCAAATTAGAAAAGAAATATATACATTGAAGATATTCGCTCCGGCTGGGACTCGAACCCAGGCCACTCGCTTGGAAGACCAGCGGTCTAGACATTAGGCTATCGGAGTTCTGTCGAGCGGAGTCTTACTGCCTGACTGATACTGCCTGACTGACAGACTGATACTGACTGACTGACTCACTGACTGACCGAGACTGACTGACTAACTGCCTGACTGACTGAGACTGGACTGACTGACTGACTGACTGACTGACTGACTAACTGACTGACTGAGACTGACTGACTGACTGCTTGACTCTCTGACTGGCTATTTCACTGACTGACTGAATGACTAAATGACTGACTGACACTGACTGACTGACTGCTTGACTACCTGACTGACTACTTGACTGACTAACTGACTGGACAGGACTGACCGACTGACTGACTGACAGACTGACTGAATAAGGATGACTGACAGACTGACTGAATAAGGCTGACTGACTGACTGACTGAGAGACTGACTGAATAAGGCTGACCGACTGACTGACTGCCTGACTGACTGACTGACTGAATGACTGACTGACTGACTGACTGACTGACTGACTGAGACTGGACTGGACTGACTGACCGAGACTGACTGACTGACTGACTGAGACTGGACTGGACTGACTGACTGACTGACTGACTGAGACTGACTGACTGCTTTAGTGACTAACTGACTGCACAGGACTGACCGACTGACTGACTGACTGACTGCCTGACTGACTGACTGACTGAATGACTGACTGAGTGAGACTAAATGACTGACTGCTTGACTGACTGGCTGAAGGACTAACTAACTGACTGAGTGACTGACTGACTGGACTGACTGACTGAGACTGAATGACTGAGTGCTTGACTGATTGACTGTCAGACTGACTGACTGACTTCGCAAAAGGGAAAAATAAAAAAAAAAGAATTATAAAATTAGAAAAAAATATTTGCATTTAAGATTTCCTTTCCGGCTGGGATTTGAACCCAGGGCGACACTCATGGAAGCCCAACGCTCTCGCCAATATACTATCGGATCTCTGTTGATCGGTGTCTTAATTATAATAAAAACAAAAAATGCACCTTAGTAATTATTGATCTAAAATCTTTGAAATCTAAAGGTCGAATGATTAAACTGACTCAGAATTTTCTTCCGTACATAAATAATCCATATTTGCAAAAGAAAGAAATTGAAAAAAAAAGAATCTTCAAATTAAAAGAGAAATATATACATGGAAGATTTTCGTTCCGGCCGGGACTCGAACCCAGTACCACGCGCTTGGAACCCAACGGTCTAGCCATTAGGCTATCGGAGCTCTGTCGATGAAAGTCTTAAATATAATAAAAACAAAAAATGCACCTTGGTAATTATTGATTCAAACACTTTGAAATTTACAGGTCGAATAATTAAACTGACTCAGAATTTTTCTCCCTACATAAATAATCAATATTCGCAAAAGAGAAAAATTAAAAAAAAAAGAAGAAGAAATTTCAAATTAGAAACTAAAAGTATACATTGAAGATTTTCGTTCAGGCTGGGACTCGAACCCAGGGCCACTCGCTTGGAAGCCTAACACTCTAGCCATTAGTCTATGGGAGCTCTGTCGGTGGGAGTTTTAAATATAATAAAAACAAAAAATGCACCTTGGTAATTGTTTATTTAAACACTTTGAAATCTTCGTGTCGAAAAATTAAACTGACTCAGAATTTTCTTCCCTACATAAATAATCAATAATTGCAAAGGAAAGAAATTGAAAAAAAAAAGAATTTTCAAATTAGAAAAGAAATATATACATTGAAGATATTCGCTCCGGCTGGGACTCGAACCCAGGCCACTCGCTTGGAAGACCAGCGGTCTAGCCATTAGGCTATCGGAGTTTTGTCGAGCGGAGTCTTACTGCCTGACTGATACTGCCTGACTGACAGACTGACTCACTGACTGACTGATACTGACTGACTGACTCACTGACTGACCGAGACTGACTGACTAACTGCCTGACTGACTGAGACTGGACTGACTGACTGACTGACTGACTGACTGACTGACTAACTGACTGACTGAGACTGACTGACTGACTGCTTGACTCTCTGACTGGCTATTTCACTGACTGACTGAATGACTAAATGACTGACTGACACTGACTGACTGACTGCTTGACTACCTGACTGACTGCTTGACTGACTAACTGACTGGACAGGACTGACCGACTGACTGACTGACAGACTGACTGAATAAGGATGACTGACAGACTGACTGAATAAGGCTGACTGACTGACTGACTGACTGAATAAGGCTGACCGACTGACTGACTGACTGAATGACTGACTGACTGACTGACCGAGACTGACTGACTGACTGACTGAGACTGGACTGGACTGACTGACTGACTGACTGACTGAGACTGACTGACTGCTTTAGTGACTAACTGACTGCACAGGACTGACCGACTGACTGACTGACTGACTGCCTGACTGACTGAATGACTGACTGACTGAGACTAAATGACTGACTGCTTGACTGACTGGCTGAAGGACTAACTGACTGACTGAGTGACTGACTGACTGGACTGACTGACTGAGACTGAATGACTGAGTGCTTGACTGATTGACTGTCAGACTGACTGACTGACTTCGCAAAAGGGAAAAATAAAAAAAAAAGAATTATAAAATTAGAAAAAAATATTTGCATTTAAGATTTCCTTTCCGGCCGGGACTCGAACCCAGTACCACGCGCTAGGAACCCAACGGTCTAGCCATTAGGCTATCAGTGCTCTGTCGATGGAAGTCTTAAATATAATAAAAACAAAAAATGCACCTTGGTAATTATTGATTCAAACACTTTGAAATTTACAGGTCGAATAATTAAACTGACTCAGAATTTTTCTCCCTACATAAATAATCAATATTCGCAAAAGAGAAAAATTAAAAAAAAAGAAGAAGAAATTTCAAATTAGAAACTAAAAGTATACATTGAAGATTTTCGTTCAGGCTGGGACTCGAACCCAGGGCCACTCGCTTGGAAGCCTAACACTCTAGCCATTAGTCTATGGGAGCTCTGTCGGTGGGAGTTTTAAATATAATAAAAACAAAAAATGCACCTTGGTAATTGTTTATTTAAACACTTTGAAATCTTCGTGTCGAAAAATTAAACTGACTCAGAATTTTCTTCCCTACATAAATAATCAATAATTGCAAAGGAAAGAAATTGAAAAAAGAAAGAATTTTCAAATTAGAAAAGAAATATATACATTGAAGATATTCGCTCCGGCTGGGACTCGAACCCAGGCCACTCGCTTGGAAGACCAGCGGTCTAGCCATTAGGCTATCGGAGTTCTGTCGAGCGGTGTCTTACTGCCTGACTGATACTGCCTGACTGACAGACTGACTCACTGACTGACTGATACTGACTGACTGACTCACTGACTGACCGAGACTGACTGACTAACTGCCTGACTGACTGAGACTGGACTGACTAACTGACTGACTGACTGACTGACTAACTGACTGACTGAGACTGACTGACTGACTGCTTGACTCTCTGACTGGCTATTTCACTGACTGACTGAATGACTAAATGACTGACTGACACTGACTGACTGACTGCTTGACTACCTGACTGACTGCTTGACTGACTAACTGACTGGACAGGACTGACCGACTGACTGACTGACAGACTGACTGAATAAGGATGACTGACAGACTGACTGAATAAGGCTGACTGACTGACTGACAGACAGACTGACTGAATAAGGCTGACCGACTGACTGACTGCCTGACTGACTGACTGACTGAATGACTGACTGACTGACTGACCGAGACTGACTAACTGACTAACTGAGACTGGACTGGACTGACTGACTGACTGACTGACTGAGACTGACTGACTGCTTTAGTGACTAACTGACTGCACAGGACTGACCTACTGACTGACTGACTGACTGCCTGACTGACTGACTGACTGAATGACTGACTGACTGAGACTAAATGACTGACTGCTTGACTGACTGGCTGAAGGACTAACTGACTGACTGAGTGACTGACTGACTGGACTGACTGACTGAGACTGAATGACTGAGTGCTTGACTGATTGACTGTCTGAATGACTGAGTGCTTGACTGATTGACTGTCAGACTGACTGACTGACTTCGCAAAAGGGAAAAATAAAAAAAAAAGAATTATAAAATTAGAAAAAAATATTTGCATTTAAGATTTCCTTTCCGGCCGGGACTCGAACCCAGTACCACGCGCTAGGAACCCAACGGTCTAGCCATTAGGCTATCGGAGCTCTGTCGATGGAAGTCTTAAATATAATAAAAACAAAAAATGCACCTTGGTAATTATTGATTCAAACACTTTGAAATTTACAGGTCGAATAATTAAACTGACTCAGAATTTTTCTCCCTACATAAATAATCAATATTCGCAAAAGAGAAAAATTAAAAAAAAAGAAGAAGAAATTTCAAATTAGAAACTAAAAGTATACATTGAAGATTTTCGTTCAGGCTGGGACTCGAACCCAGGGCCACTCGCTTGGAAGCCTAACACTCTAGCCATTAGTCTATGGGAGCTCTGTCGGTGGGAGTTTTAAATATAATAAAAACAAAAAATGCACCTTGGTAATTGTTTATTTAAACACTTTGAAATCTTCGTGTCGAAAAATTAAACTGACTCAGAATTTTCTTCCCTACATAAATAATCAATAATTGCAAAGGAAAGAAATTGAAAAAAAAAAGAATTTTCAAATTAGAAAAGAAATATATACATTAAAGATATTCGCTCCGGCTGGGACTCGAACCCAGCCCACTCGCTTGGAAGACCAGCGGTCTAGCCATTAGGCTATCGGAGTTCTGTCGAGCGGAGTCTTACTGCCTGACTGATACTGCCTGACTGACAGACTGACTCACTGACTGACTGATACTGACTGACTGACTCACTGACTGACCGAGACTGACTGACTAACTGCCTGACTGACTGAGACTGGACTGACTGACTGACTGACTGACTGACTGACTAACTGACTGACTGAGACTGACTGACTGATTGCTTGACTCTCTGACTGGCTATTTCACTGACTGACTGAATGACTAAATGACTGACTGACACTGACTGACTGACTGCTTGACTACCTGACTGACTGCTTGACTGACTAACTGACTGGACAGGACTGACCGACTGACTGACTGACAGACTGACTGAATAAGGATGACTGACAGACTGACTGAATAAGGCTGACTGACTGACTGACTGACAGACTGACTGAATAAGGCTGACCGACTGACTGACTGCCTGACTGACTGACTGACTGACTGACTGACTGACCGAGACTGACTGACTGACTGACTGAGACTGGACTGGACTGACTGACTGACTGACTGACTGAGACTGACTGACTGCTTTAGTGACTAACTGACTGCACAGGACTGACCGACTGACTGACTGACTGACTGCCTGACTGACTGACTGACTGAATGACTGACTGACTGAGACTAAATGACTGACTGCTTGACTGACTGGCTGAAGGACTAACTGACTGACTGAGTGACTGACTGACTGGACTGACTGACTGAGACTGAATGACTGAGTGCTTGACTGATTGACTGTCAGACTGACTGACTGACTTCGCAAAAGGGAAAAATAAAAAAAAAAAGAATTATAAAATTAGAAAAAAATATTTGCATTTAAGATTTCCTTTCCGGCTGGGATTTGAACCCAGGGCGACACTCATGGAAGCCCAACGCTCTCGCCAATATACTATCGGATCGCAGTTGATCGGTGTCTTAATTATAATAAAAACAAAAAATGCACCTTAGTAATTATAGATCTAAAATTTTTGAAATCTAAAGGTCGAATGATTAAACTGACTCAGAATTTTCTTCCGTACATAAATAATCCATATTTGCAAAAGAAAGAAATTGAAAAAAAAAAGAATCTTCAAATTAGAAGAGAAATATATACATGGAAGATTTTCGTTCCGGCCGGGACTCGAACCCAGTACCACGCGCTTGGAACCCAACGGTCTAGCCATTAGGCTATCGGAGCTCTGTCGATGGAAGTCTTTAATATAATAAAAACAAAAAATGCACCTTGGTAATTATTGATTCAAACACTTTGAAATTTACAGGTCGAATAATTAAACTGACTCAGAATTTTTCTCCCTACATAAATAATCAATATTCGCAAAAGAGAAAAATTAAAAAAAAAGAAGAAGAAATTTCAAATTAGAAACTAAAAGTATACATTGAAGATTTTCGTTCAGGCTGGGACTCGAACCCAGGGCCACTCGCTTGGAAGCCTAACACTCTAGCCATTAGTCTATGGGAGCTCTGTCGGTGGGAGTTTTAAATATAATAAAAACAAAAAATGCACCTTGGTAATTGTTTATTTAAACACTTTGAAATCTTCGTGTCGAAAAATTAAACTGACTCAGAATTTTCTTCCCTACATAAATAATCAATAATTGCAAAGGAAAGAAATTGAAAAAAAAAAGAATTTTCAAATTAGAAAAGAAATATATACATTGAAGATATTCGCTCCGGCTGGGACTCGAACCCAGGCCACTCGCTTGGAAGACCAGCGGTCTAGCCATTAGGCTATCGGAGTTCTGTCGAGCGGAGTCTTACTGCCTGACTGATACTGCCTGACTGACAGACTGATACTGACTGACTGACTCACTGACTGACCGAGACTGACTGACTAACTGCCTGACTGACTGAGACTGGACTGACTGACTGACTGACTGACTGACTGACTAACTGACTGACTGAGACTGACTGACTGACTGCTTGACTCTCTGACTGGCTATTTCACTGACTGACTGAATGACTAAATGACTGACTGACACTGACTGACTGACTGCTTGACTACCTGACTGACTACTTGACTGACTAACTGACTGGACAGGACTGACCGACTGACTGACTGACAGACTGACTGAATAAGGATGACTGACAGACTGACTGAATAAGGCTGACTGACTGACTGACTGAGAGACTGACTGAATAAGGCTGACCGACTGACTGACTGCCTGACTGACTGACTGACTGAATGACTGACTGACTGACTGACTGACTGACTGACTGACTGAGACTGGACTGGACTGACTGACCGAGACTGACTGACTGACTGACTGAGACTGGACTGGACTGACTGACTGACTGACTGACTGAGACTGACTGACTCCTTTAGTGACTAACTGACTGCACAGGACTGACCGACTGACTGACTGACTGACTGCCTGACTGACTGACTGACTGAATGACTGACTGAGTGAGACTAAATGACTGACTGCTTGACTGACTGGCTGAAGGACTAACTAACTGACTGAGTGACTGACTGACTGGACTGACTGACTGAGACTGAATGACTGAGTGCTTGACTGATTGACTGTCAGACTGACTGACTGACTTCGCAAAAGGGAAAAATAAAAAAAAAAGAATTATAAAATTAGAAAAAAATATTTGCATTTAAGATTTCCTTTCCGGCTGGGATTTGAACCCAGGGCGACACTCATGGAAGCCCAACGCTCTCGCCAATATACTATCGGATCTCTGTTGATCGGTGTCTTAATTATAATAAAAACAAAAAATGCACCTTAGTAATTATTGATCTAAAATCTTTGAAATCTAAAGGTCGAATGATTAAACTGACTCAGAATTTTCTTCCGTACATAAATAATCCATATTTGCAAAAGAAAGAAATTGAAAAAAAAAGAATCTTCAAATTAGAAGAGAAATATATACATGGAAGATTTTCGTTCCGGCCGGGACTCGAACCCAGTACCACGCGCTTGGAACCCAACGGTCTAGCCATTAGGCTATCGGAGCTCTGTCGATGAAAGTCTTAAATATAATAAAAACAAAAAATGCACCTTGGTAATTGTTTATTTAAACACTTTGAAATCTTCGTGTCGAAAAATTAAACTGACTCAGAATTTTCTTCCCTACATAAATAATCAATAATTGCAAAGGAAAGAAATTGAAAAAAAAAAAGAATTTTCAAATTAGAAAAGAAATATATACATTGAAGATATTCGCTCCGGCTGGGACTCGAACCCAGGCCACTCGCTTGGAAGACCAGCGGTCTAGCCATTAGGCTATCGGAGTTTTGTCGAGCGGAGTCTTACTGCCTGACTGATACTGCCTGACTGACAGACTGACTCACTGACTGACTGACTGACTGACTGAATGACTGACTGACTGACTGACCGAGACTGACTGACTGACTGACTGAGACTGGACTGGACTGACTGACTGACTGACTGACTGAGACTGACTGACTGCTTTAGTGACTAACTGACTGCACAGGACTGACCGACTGACTGACTGACTGACTGCCTGACTGAATGACTGACTGACTGAGACTAAATGACTGACTGCTTGACTGACTGGCTGAAGGAATAACTGACAGACTGAGTGACTGACTGACTGGACTGACTGACTGAGACTGAATGACTGAGTGCTTGACTGATTGACTGTCAGACTGACTGACTGACTTCGCAAAAGGGAAAAAAAAAAGAATTATAAAATTAGAAAAAAATATTTGCATTTAAGATTTCCTTTCCGGCCGGGACTCGATCCCAGTACCACGCGCTAGGAACCCAACGGTCTAGCCATTAGGCTATCGGAGCTCTGTCGACGGAAGTCTTAAATATAATAAAAACAAAAAATGCACCTTGGTAATTATTGATTCAAACACTTTGAAATTTACAGGTCGAATAATTAAACTGACTCAGAATTTTTCTCCCTACATAAATAATCAATATTCGCAAAAGAGAAAAATTAAAAAAAAAAGAAGAAGAAATTTCAAATTAGAAACTAAAAGTATACATTGAAGATTTTCGTTCAGGCTGGGACTCGAACCCAGGGCCACTCGCTTGGAAGCCTAACACTCTAGCCATTAGTCTATGGGAGCTCTGTCGGTGGGAGTTTTAAATATAATAAAAACAAAAAATGCACCTTGGTGATTGTTTATTTAAACACTTTAAAATCTTCGTGTCGAAAAATTAAACTGACTCAGAATTTTCTTCCCTACATAAATAATCAATAATTGCAAAGGAAAGAAATTGAAAAAAAAAAGAATTTTCAAATTAGAAAAGAAATATATACATTGAAGATATTCGCTCCGGCTGGGACTCGAACCCAGGCCACTCGCTTGGAAGACCAGCGGTCTAGCCATTAGGCTATCGGAGTTCTGTCGAGCGGAGTCTTACTGCCTGACTGATACTGCCTGACTGACAGACTGACTCACTGACTGACTGATACTGACTGACTGACTGACTGACTAACTGACTGACTGAGACTGACTGACTGATTGCTTGACTCTCTGACTGGCTATTTCACTGACTGACTGAATGACTAAATGACTGACTGACACTGACTGACTGACTGCTTGACTACCTGACTGACTGCTTGACTGACTAACTGACTGGACAGGACTGACCGACTGACTGACTGACAGACTGACTGAATAAGGATGACTGACAGACTGACTGAATAAGGCTGACTGACTGACTGACTGACAGACTGACTGAATAAGGCTGATCGACTGACTGACTGCCTGACTGACTGACTGACTGACTGACTGACTGACTGACTGACTGACTGACTGACTGAGACTGACTGACTGCTTTAGTGACTAACTGACTGCACAGGACTGACCGACTGACTGACTGACTGACTGCCTGACTGACTGAATGACTGACTGACTGAGACTAAATGACTGACTGCTTGACTGACTGGCTGAAGGACTAACTGACTGACTGAGTGACTGACTAACTGGACTGACTGACTGAGACTGAATGACTGAGTGCTTGACTGATTGACTGTCAGACTGACTGACTGACTTCGCAAAAGGGAAAAATAAAAAAAAAAAGAATTATAAAATTAGAAAAAAATATTTGCATTTAAGATTTCCTTTCCGGCTGGGATTTGAACCCAGGGCGACACTCATGGAAGCCCAACGCTCTCGCCAATATACTATCGGATCGCTGTTGATCGGTGTCTTAATTATAATAAAAAGAAAAAATGCACCTTAGTAATTATTGATCTAAAATTTTTGAAATCTAAAGGTCGAATGATTAAACTGACTCAGAATTTTCTTCCGTACATAAATAATCCATATTTGCAAAAGAAAGAAATTGAAAAAAAAAAGAATCTTCAAATTAGAAGAGAAATATATACATGGAAGATTTTCGTTCCGGCCGGGACTCGAACCCAGTACCACGCGCTTGGAACCCAACGGTCTAGCCATTAGGCTATCGGAGCTCTGTCGATAGGAGTCTTTAATATAATAAAAACAAAAAATGCACCTCGGTAATTATTCATTCAAACACTTTGAAATTTACAGGTCGAATAATTAAACTGACTCAGAATTTTTCTCCCTACATAAATAATCAATATTCGCAAAAGAGAAAAATTAAAAAAAAAGAAGAAGAAATTTCAAATTAGAAACTAAAAGTATACATTGAAGATTTTCGTTCAGGCTGGGACTCGAACCCAGGGCCACTCGCTTGGAAGCCTAACACTCTAGCCATTAGTCTATGGGAGCTCTGTCGGTGGGAGTTTTAAATATAATAAAAACAAAAAATGCACCTTGGTAATTGTTTATTTAAACACTTTGAAATCTTCGTGTCGAAAAATTAAACTGACTCAGAATTTTCTTCCCTACATAAATAATCAATAATTGCAAAGGAAAGAAATTGAAAAAAAAAAGAATTTTCAAATTAGAAAAGAAATATATACATTGAAGATATTCGCTCCGGCTGGGACTCGAACCCAGGCCACTCGCTTGGAAGACCAGCGGTCTAGCCATTAGGCTTTCGGAGTTCTGCCGAGCGGAGTCTTACTGCCTGACTGATACTGCCTGACTGACAGACTGACTCACTGACTGACTGATACTGACTGACTGACTCACTGACTAACCGAGACTGACTGACTAACTGCCTGACTGACTGAGACTGGACTGACTGACTGACTGACTGACTGACTGACTAACTGACTGACTGAGACTGACTGACTGATTGCTTGACTCTCTGACTGGCTATTTCACTGACTGACTGAATGACTAAATGACTGACTGACTGCTTGACTACCTGACTGACTGCTTGACTGACTAACTGACTGGACAGGACTGACCGACTGACTGACTGACAGACTGACTGAATAAGGATGACTGACAGACTGACTGAATAAGGCTGACTGACTGACTGACTGACAGACTGACTGAATAAGGCTGATCGACTGACTGACTGCCTGACTGACTGACTGACTGACCGAGACTGACTGACTGACTGACTGACTGAGACTGGACTGGACTGACTGACTGACTGACTGACTGAGACTGACTGACTGCTTTAGTGACTAACTGACTGCACAGGACTGACCGACTGACTGACTGACTGACTGCCTGACTGACTGAATGACTGACTGACTGAGACTAAATGACTGACTGCTTGACTGACTGGCTGAAGGACTAACTGACTGACTGAGTGACTGACTGACTGGCTGAAGGACTAACTGACTGACTGAGTGCTTGACTGATTGACTGTCAGACTGACTGACTGACTTCGCAAAAGGGAAAAATAAAAAAAAAAGAATTATAAAATTAGAAAAAACTATTTGCATTTAAGATTTCCTTTCCGGCTGGGATTTGAACCCAGGGCGACACTCATGGAAGCCCAACGCTCTCGCCAATATACTATCGGATCGCTGTTGATCGGTGTCTTAATTATAATAAAAACAAAAAATGCACCTTAGTAATTATTGATCTAAAATTTTTGAAATCTAAAGGTCGAATGATTAAACTGACTCAGAATTTTCTTCCGTACATAAATAATCCATATTTGCAAAAGAAAGAAATTGAAAAAAAAAAAGAATCTTCAAATTAGAAGAGAAATATATACATGGAATATTTTCGTTCCGGCCGGGACTCGAACCCAGTACCACGCGCTTGGAACCCAACGGTCTAGCCATTAGGCTATCGGAGCTCTGTCGATGGAAGTCTTTAATATAATAAAAACAAAAAATGCACCTTGGTAATTATTGATTCAAACACTTTGAAATTTACAGGTCGAATAATTAAACTGACTCAGAATTTTTCTCCCTACATAAATAATCAATATTCGCAAAAGAGAAAAATTAAAAAAAAAAGAAGAAGAAATTTCAAATTAGAAACTAAAAGTATACATTGAAGATTTTCGTTCAGGCTGGGACTCGAACCCAGGGCCACTCGCTTGGAAGCCTAACACTCTAGCCATTAGTCTATGGGAGCTCTGTCGGTGGGAGTTTTAAATATAATAAAAACAAAAAATGCACCTTGGTAATTGTTTATTTAAACACTTTGAAATCTTCGTGTCGAAAAATTAAACTGACTCAGAATTTTCTTCCCTACATAAATAATCAATAATTGCAAAGGAAAGAAATTGAAAAAAAAAAGAATTTTCAAATTAGAAAAGAAATATATACATTGAAGATATTCGCTCCGGCTGGGACTCGAACCCAGGCCACTCGCTTGGAAGACCAGCGGTCTAGCCATTAGGCTATCGGAGTTTTGTCGAGCGGAGTCTTACTGCCTGACTGATACTGCCTGACTGACAGACTGACTCACTGACTGACTGATACTGACTGACTGACTCACTGACTGACCGAGACTGACTGACTAACTGCCTGACTGACTGACTGACTGACTAACTGACTGACTGAGACTGACTGACTGACTGCTTGACTCTCTGACTGGCTATTTCACTGACTGACTGAATGACTAAATGACTGACTGACACAGACTGACTGACTGCTTGACTACCTGACTGACTGCTTGACTGACTAACTGACTGGACAGGACTGACCGACTGACTGACTGACAGACTGACTGAATAAGGGTGACTGACAGACTGACTGAATAAGGGTGACTGACACTCTGACTGAATAAGGCTGACTGACTGACTGACTGAATAAGGCTGACCGACTGACTGACTGCCTGACTGACTGACTGACTGAATGACTGACTGACTGACTGACCGAGACTGACTGACTGAGACTGGACTGGACTGACTGACTGACTGACTGACTGCTTTAGTGACTAACTGACTGCACAGGACTGACCGAATGACTGACTGACTGACTGCCTGACTGACTGACTGACTGAATGACTGACTGACTGAGACTAAATGACTGACTGCTTGACTGACTGGCTGAAGGACTAAGTGACTGACTGAGTGACTGACTTGCTGGACTGACTGACTGAGACTGAATGACTGAGTGCTTGACTGATTGACTGTCAGACTGACTGACTGACTTCGCAAAAGGGAAAAATAAAAAAAAAAGAATTATAAAATTAGAAAAAAATATTTGCATTTAAGATTTCCTTTCCGGCTGGGATTTGAACCCAGGGCGACACTCATGGAAGCCCAACGCTCTCGCCAATATACTATCGGATCTCTGTTGATCGGTGTCTTAATTATAATAAAAACAAAAAATGCACCTTAGTAATTATTGATCTAAAATCTTTGAAATCTAAACGTCGAATGATTAAACTGACTCAGAATTTTCTTCCGTACATAAATAATCCATATTTGCAAAAGGAAGAAATTGAAAAAAAAAAAGAATCTTCAAATTAGAAGAGAAATATATACATGGAAGATTTTCGTTCCGGCCGGGACTCGAACCCAGTACCACGCGCTAGGAACCCAACGGTCTAGCCATTAGGCTATCGGAGCTCTGTCGATGGAAGTCTTAAATATAATAAAAACAAAAAATGCACCTTGGTAATTATTGATTCAAACACTTTGAAATTTATAGGTCGAATAATTAAACTGACTCAGAATTTTTCTCCCTACATAAATAATCAATATTCGCAAAAGAGAAAAATTAAAAAAAAAAGAAGAAGAAATTTTAAATTAGAAACTAAAAGTATACATTGAAGATTTTCGTTCAGGCTGGGACTCGAACGCAGGGCCACTCGCTTGGAAGCCTAACACTCTAGCCATTAGTCTATGGGAGCTCTGTCGGTGGAAGTTTTAAATATAATAAAAACAAAAAATGCACCTTGGTAATTGTTTATTTAAACACATTGAAATCTTCGTGTCGAAAAATTAAACTGACTCAGAATTTTCTTCCCTACATAAATAATCAATAATTGCAAAGGAAAGAAATTGAAAAAAAAAAGAATTTTCAAATTAGAAAAGAAATATATACATTGAAGATATTCGCTCCGGCTGGGACTCGAACCCAGGCCACTCGCTTGGAAGACCAGCGGTCTAGCCATTAGGCTATCGGAGTTCTGTCGAGCGGAGTCTTACTGCCTGACTGATACTGCCTGACTGACAGACTGACTCACTGACTGACTGATACTGACTGACTGACTCACTGACTAACCGAGACTGACTGACTAACTGCCTGACTGACTGAGACTGGACTGACTGACTGACTGACTGACTGACTGACTAACTGACTGACTGAGACTGACTGACTGATTGCTTGACTCTCTGACATGCTATTTCACTGACTGACTGAATGACTAAATGACTGACTGACACTGACTGACTGACTGCTTGACTACCTGACTGACTGCTTGACTGACTAACTGACTGGACAGGACTGACCGACTGACTGACTGACAGACTGACTGAATAAGGATGACTGACAGACTGACTGAATAAGGCTGACTGACTGACTGAGTGACAGACTGACTGAATAAGGCTGATCGACTGACTGACTGCCTGACTGACTGACTGACTGACTGACCGAGACTGACTGACTGACTGACTGAGACTGGACTGGACTGACTGACTGACTGACTGACTGAGACTGACTGACTGCTTTAGTGACTAACTGACTGCACAGGACTGACCGACTGACTGACTGACTGACTGCCTGACTGACTGAATGACTGACTGACTGAGACTAAATGACTGACTGCTTGACTGACTGGCTGAAGGACTAACTGACTGACTGAGTGACTGACTGACTGGACTGACTGACTGAGACTGAATGACTGAGTGCTTGACTGATTGACTGTCAGACTGACTGACTTCGCAAAAGGGAAAAATAAAAAAAAAAGAATTATAAAATTAGAAAAAAATATTTGCATTTAAGATTTCCGTTCCGGCCGGGACTCGAACCCAGTACCACGCGCTAGGAACCCAACGGTCTAGCCATTAGGCTATCGGTGCTCTGTCGAGCGGAGTCTTACTGCCTGACTGATACTGCCTGACTGACAGACTGACTCACTGACTGACTGATACTGACTGACTGACTCACTGACTGACCGAGACTGACTGACTAACTGCCTGACTGACTGAGACTGGACTGACTGACTGACTGACTGACTAACTGACTGACTGAGACTGACTGACTGATTGCTTGACTCTCTGACTGGCTATTTCACTGACTGACTGAATGACTAAATGACTGACTGACACTGACTGACTGACTGCTTGACTACCTGACTGACTGCTTGACTGACTAACTGACTGGACAGGACTGACCGACTGACTGACTGACAGACTGACATAATAAGGATGACTGACAGACTGACTGAATAAGGCTGACTGACTGACTGACTGACAGACTGACTGAATAAGGCTGACCGACTGACTGACTGCCTGACTGACTGATTGACTGACTGACTGACTGACCGAGACTGACTGACTGACTGACTGAGACTGGACTGGACTGACTGACTGACTGACTGACTGAGACTGACTGACTGCTTTAGTGACCAACTGACTGCACAGGACTGACCGACTGACTGACTGACTGACTGCCTGACTGACTGACTGACTGAATGACTGATTGACTGAGACTAAATGACTGACTGCTTGACTGACTGGCTGAAGGACTAACTGACTGACTGAGTGACTGACTGACTGGACTGACTGACTGAGACTGAATGACTGAGTGCTTGACTGATTGACTGTCAGACTGACTGACTGACTTCGCAAAAGGGAAAAATAAAAAAAAAGAATTATAAAATTAGAAAAAAATATTTGCATTTAAGATTTCCTTGCCGGCCGGGACTCGAACCCAGTACCACGCGCTAGGAACCCAACGGTCTAGCCATTAGGCTATCGGTGCTCTGTCGATGGAAGTCTTAAATATAATAAAAACAAAAAATGCACCTTGGTAATTATTGATTCAAACACTTTGAAATTTACAGGTCGAATAATTAAACTGACTCAGAATTTTTCTCCCTACATAAATAATCAATATTCGCAAAAGAGAAAAATTAAAAAAAAAGAAGAAGAAATTTCAAATTAGAAACTAAAAGTATACATTGAAGATTTTCGTTCAGGCTGGGACTCGAACCCAGGGCCACTCTCTTGGAAGCCTAACACTCTAGCCATTAGTCTATGGGAGCTCTGTCGGTGGGAGTTTTAAATATAATAAAAACAAAAAATGCACCTTGGTAATTGTTTATTTAAACACTTTGAAATCTTCGTGTCGAAAAATTAAACTGACTCAGAATTTTCTTCCCTACATAAATAATCAATAATTGCAAAGGAAAGAAATTGAAAAAAAAAAGAATTTTCAAATTAGAAAAGAAATATATACATTAAAGATATTCGCTCCGGCTGGGACTCGAACCCAGGCCACTCGCTTGGAAGACCAGCGGTCTAGCCATTAGGCTATCGGAGTTCTGTCGAGCGGAGTCTTACTGCCTGACTGATACTGCCTGACTGACTCACTGACTGACCGAGACTGACTGACTAACTGCCTGACTGACTGAGACTGGACTGACTGACTGACTGACTGACTGACTGACTAACTGACTGACTGAGACTGACTGACTGATTGCTTGACTCTCTGACTGGCTATTTCACTGACTGACTGAATGACTAAATGACTGACTGACACTGACTGACTGACTGCTTGACTACCTGACTGACTGCTTGACTGACTAACTGACTGGACAGGACTGACTGACTGACAGACTGACTGAATAAGGATGACTGACAGACTGACTGAATAAGGCTGACTGACTGACTGACTGACAGACTGACTGAATAAGGCTGACCGACTGACTGACTGACTGACTGACTGACTGACCGAGACTGACTGACTGACTGACTGAGACTGGACTGGACTGACTGACTGACTGACTGACTGAGACTGACTGACTGCTTTAGTGACTAACTGACTGCACAGGACTGACCGACTGAATGACTGACTGACTGCCTGACTGACTGAATGACTGACTGACTGAGACTAAATGACTGACTGCTTGACTGACTGGCTGAAGGACTAACTGACTGACTGAGTGACTGACTCACTGGACTGACTGACTGAGACTGAATGACTGAGTGCTTGACTGATTGACTGTCAGACTGACTGACTTCGCAAAAGGGAAAAATAAAAAAAAAAAGAATTATAAAATTAGAAAAAAATATTTGCATTTAAGATTTCCTTTCCGGCCGGGACTCGAACCCAGTACCACGCGCTAGGAACCCAACGGTCTAGCCATTAGGCTATCGGTGCTCTGTCGATGGAAGTCTTAAATATAATAAAAACAAAAAATGCACCTTGGTAATTATTGATTCAAACACTTTGAAATTTACAGGTCGAATAATTAAACTGACTCAGAATTTTTCTCCCTACATAAATTATCAATATTCGCAAAAGAGAAAAATTAAAAAAAAAAGAAGAAGAAATTTCAAATTAGAAACTAAAAGTATACATTGAAGATTTTCGTTCAGGCTGGGACTCGAACCCAGGGCCACTCGCTTGGAAGCCTAACACTCTAGCCATTAGTCTATGGGAGCTCTGTCGGTGGGAGTTTTAAATATAATAAAAACAAAAAATGCACCTTGGTAATTGTTTATTTAAACACTTTGAAATCTTCGTGTCGAAAAATTAAACTGACTCAGAATTTTCTTCCCTACATAAATAATCAATAATTGCAAAGGAAAGAAATTGAAAAAAAAAAGAATTTTCAAATTAGAAAAGAAATATATACATTGAAGATATTCGCTCCGGCTGGGACTCGAACCCAGGCCACTACTTGGAAGACCAGCGGTCTAGCCATTAGGCTATCGGAGTTCTGTCGAGCGGAGTCTTACTGCCTGACTGATACTGCCTGACTGACAGACTGACTCACTGACTGACTGATACTGACTGACTGACTCACTGACTGACCGAGACTGACTGACTAACTGCCTGACTGACTGAGACTGGACTGACTGACTGACTGACTGACTAACTGACTGACTGAGACTGACTGACTGGCTATTTCACTGACTGACTGAATGACTAAATGACTGACTGACACTGACTGACTGACTGCTTGACTACCTGACTGACTGCTTGACTGACTAACTGACTGGACAGGACTGACCGACTGACTGACTGACAGACTGACATAATAAGGATGACTGACAGACTGACTGAATAAGGCTGACTGACTGACTGACTGACAGACTGACTGAATAAGGCTGACCGACTGACTGACTGCCTGACTGACTGACTGACTGACCGAGACTGACTGACTGACTGACTGACTGACTGAGACTGACTGACTGCTTTAGTGACCAACTGACTGCACAGGACTGACCGACTGAATGACTGACTGACTGCCTGACTGACTGAATGACTGACTGACTGAGACTAAATGACTGACTGCTTGACTGACTGGCTGAAGGACTAACTGACTGACTGAGTGACTGACTCACTGGACTGACTGACTGAGACTGAATGACTGAGTGCTTGACTGATTGACTGTCAGACTGACTGACTGACTTCGCAAAAGGGAAAAATAAAAAAAAAAGAATTATAAAATTAGAAAAAAATATTTGCGTTTAAGATTTCCTTGCCGGCCGGGACTCGAACCCAGTACCACGCGCTAGGAACCCAACGGTCTAGCCATTAGGCTATCGGTGCTCTGTCGATGGAAGTCTTAAATATAATAAAAACAAAAAATGCACCTTGGTAATTATTGATTCAAACACTTTGAAATTTACAGGTCGAATAATTAAACTAACTCAGAATTTTTCTCCCTACATAAATAATCAATATTCGCAAAAGAGAAAAATTAAAAAAAAAGAAGAAGAAATTTCAAATTAGAAACTAAAAGTATACATTGAAGATTTTCGTTCAGGCTGGGACTCGAACCCAGGGCCACTCGCTTGGAAGCCTAACACTCTAGCCATTAGTCTATGGGAGCTCTGTCGGTGGGAGTTTTAAATATAATAAAAACAAAAAATGCACCTTGGTAATTGTTTATTTAAACACTTTGAAATCTTCGTGTCGAAAAATTAAACTGACTCAGAATTTTCTTCCCTACATAAATAATCAATAATTGCAAAGGAAAGAAATTGAAAAAAAAAAGAATTTTCAAATTAGAAAAGAAATATATACATTAAAGATATTCGCTCCGGCTGGGACTCGAACCCAGGCCACTCGCTTGGAAGACCAGCGGTCTAGCCATTAGGCTATCGGAGTTCTGTCGAGCGGAGTCTTACTGCCTGACTGATACTGCCTGACTGACTCACTGACTGACCGAGACTGACTGACTAACTGCCTGACTGACTGAGACTGACTGACTAACTGCCTGACTGACTGAGACTGGCCTGACTGACTGACTGACTGACTGACTGACTAACTGACTGACTGAGACTGACTGACTGACTGCTTGACTCTCTGACTGGCTATTTCACTGACTGACTGAATGACTAAATGACTGACTGACACTGACTGACTGACTGCTTGACTACCTGACTGACTGCTTGACTGACTAACTGACTGGACAGGACTGACTGACTGACAGACTGACTGAATAAGGATGACTGACAGACTGACTGAATAAGGCTGACTGACTGACTGACTGACAGACTGACTGAATAAGGCTGACCGACTGACTGACTGCCTGACTGACTGACTGACTGACTGACTGACTGACTGAGACTGGACTGGACTGACTGACTGCTTTAGTGACTAACTGACTGCACAGGACTGACCGACTGACTGACTGACTGACTGCCTGACTGACTGACTGACTGAATGACTGACTGACTGAGACTAAATGACTGACTGCTTGACTGACTGGCTGAAGGACTAACTGACTGACTGAGTGACTGACTGACTGGACTGACTGACTGAGACTGAATGACTGAGTGCTTGACTGATTGACTGTCAGACTGACTGACTGACTTCGCAAAAGGGAAAAAAAAAAAAAGAATTATAAAATTAGAAAAAAATATTTGCATTTAAGATTTCCTTTCCGGCCGGGACTCGAACCCAGTACCACGCGCTAGGAACCCAACGGTCTAGCCATTAGGCTATCGGTGCTCTGTCGATGGAAGTCTTAAATATAATAAAAACAAAAAATGCACCTTGGTAATTATTGATTCAAACACTTTGAAATTTACAGGTCGAATAATTAAACTGACTCAGAATTTTTCTCCCTACATAAATAATCAATATTCGCAAAAGAGAAAAATTAAAAAAAAAAAGAAGAAGAAATTTCAAATTAGAAACTAAAAGTATACTTTGAAGATTTTCGTTCAGGCTGGGACTCGAACCCAGGGCCACTCGCTTGGAAGCCTAACACTCTAGCCATTAGTCTATGGGAGCTCTGTCGGTGGGATTTTTAAATATAATAAAAACAAAAAATGCACCTTGGTAATTGTTTATTTAAACACTTTGAAATCTTCGTGTCGAAAAATTAAACTGACTCAGAATTTTCTTCCCTACATAAATAATCAATAATTGCAAAGGAAAGAAATTGAAAAAAAAAAGAATTTTCAAATTAGAAAAGAAATATATACATTGAAGATATTCGCTCCGGCTTGGACTCGAACCCAGGCCACTCGCTTGGAAGACCAGCGGTCTAGCCATTAGGCTATCGGAGTTCTGTCGAGCGGAGTCTTACTGCCTGACTGATACTGCCTGACTGACAGACTGACTTACTGACTGACTGATACTGACTGACTGACTCACTGACTGACCGAGACTGACTGACTAACAGCCTGACTGACTGAGACTGGACTGACTGACTGACTGACTGACTGACTGACTAACTGACTGACTGACTGACTGCTTGACTCTCTGACTGGCTATTTCACTGACTGACTGAATGACTAAATGACTGACTGACACTGACTGACTGACTGCTTGACTACCTGACTGACTGCTTGACTGACTAACTGACTGGACAGGACTGACCGACTGACTGACTGACAGACTGACTGAATAAGGATGACTGACAGACTGACTGAATAAGGCTGACCGACTGACTGACTGACAGACTGACTGACAGACTGACTGAATAAGGCTGACCGACTGACTGACTGCCTGACTGACTGACTGACCGAGACTGACTGACTGACTGACTGAGACTGGACTGGACTGACTGACTGACTGACTGACTGAGACTGAGTGACTGCTTTAGTGACTAACTGACTGCACAGGACGACCGACTGACTGACTGACTGACTGCCTGACTGACTGACTGACTGAATGACTGACTGACTGAGACTAAATGACTGACTGCTTGACTGACTGGCTGAAGGACTAACTGACTGACTGAGTGACTGACTGACTGGACTGACTGACTGAGACTGAATGACTGAGTGCTTGACTGATTGACTGTCAGACTGACTGACTGACTTCGCAAAAGGGAAAAATAAAAAAAAAAAAGAATTATAAAATTAGAAAAAAATATTTGCATTTAAGATTTCCTTTCCGGCCGGGACTCGAACCCAGTACCACGCGCTAGGAACCCAACGGTCTAGCCATTAGGCTATCGGAGCTCTGTCGATGGAAGTCTTAAATATAATAAAAACAAAAAATGCACCTTGGTAATTATTGATTCAAACACTTTGAAATTTACAGGTCGAATAATTAAACTGACTCAGAATTTTTCTCCCTACATAAATAATCAATATTCGCAAAAGAGAAAAATTAAAAAAAAAAAGAAGAAGAAATTTCAAATTAGAAACTAAAAGTATACTTTGAAGATTTTCGTTCAGGCTGGGACTCGAACCCAGGGCCACTCGCTTGGAAGCCTAACACTCTAGCCATTAGTCTATGGGAGCTCTGTCGGTGGGATTTTTAAATATAATAAAAACAAAAAATGCACCTTGGTAATTGTTTATTTAAACACTTTGAAATCTTCGTGTCGAAAAATTAAACTGACTCAGAATTTTCTTCCCTACATAAATAATCAATAATTGCAAAGGAAAGAAATTGAAAAAAAAAAGAATTTTCAAATTAGAAAAGAAATATATACATTGAAGATATTCGCTCCGGCTTGGACTCGAACCCAGGCCACTCGCTTGGAAGACCAGCGGTCTAGCCATTAGGCTATCGGAGTTCTGTCGAGCGGAGTCTTACTGCCTGACTGATACTGCCTGACTGACAGACTGACTCACTGACTGACTGATACTGACTGACTGACTCACTGACTGACCGAGACTGACTGACTAACTGCCTGACTGACTGAGACTGGACTGACTGACTGACTGACTGACTGACTGACTAACTGACTGACTGAGACTGACTGACTGACTGCTTGACTCTCTGACTGGCTATTTCACTGACTGACTGAATGACTAAATGACTGACTGACACTGACTGACTGACTGCTTGACTACCTGACTGACTGCTTGACTGACTAACTGACTGGACAGGACTGACCGACTGACTGACTGACAGACTGACTGAATAAGGATGACTGACAGACTGACTGAATAAGGCTGACTGACTGACTGACTGACAGACTGACTGAATAAGGCTGACCGACTGACTGACTGCCTGACTGACTGACTGACTGACTGACCGAGACTGACTGACAGACTGACTGAGACTGGACTGGACTGACTGACTGACTGACTGACTGAGACTGACTGACTGCTTTAGTGACTAACTGACTGCACAGGACTGACTGACTGACTGACTGCCTGACTGACTGACTGACTGAATGACTGACTGACTGAGACTAAATGACTGACTGCTTGACTGACTGGCTGAAGGACTAACTGACTGACTGAGTGACTGACTGACTGGACTGACTGACTGAGACTGAATGACTGAGTGCTTGACTGATTGACTGTCAGACTGACTGACTGACTTCGCAAAAGGGAAAAATAAAAAAAAAGAATTATAAAATTAGAAAAAAATATTTGCATTTAAGATTTCCTTTCCGGCCGGGACTCGAACCCAGTACCACGCGCTAGGAACCCAACGGTCTAGCCATTAGGCTATCGGAGCTCTGTAGATGGAAGTCTTAAATATAATAAAAACAAAAAATGCACCTTGGTAATTATTGATTCAAACACTTTGAAATTTACAGGTCGAATAATTAAACTGACTCAGAATTTTTCTCCCTACATAAATAATCAATATTCGCAAAAGAGAAAAATTAAAAAAAAAGAAGAAGAAATTTCAAATTAGAAACTAAAAGTATACATTGAAGATTTTCGTTCAGGCTGGGACTCGAACCCAGGGCCACTCGCTTGGAAGCCTAACACTCTAGCCATTAGTCTATGGGAGCTCTGTCGGTGGGAGTTTTAAATATAATAAAAACAAAAAATGCACCTTGGTAATTGTTTATTTAAACACTTTGAAATCTTCGTGTCGAAAAATTAAACTGACTCAGAATTTTCTTTCCTACATAAATAATCAATAATTGCAAAGGAAAGAAATTGAAAAAAAAAAGAATTTTCAAATTAGAAAAGAAATATATACATTGAAGATATTCGCTCCGGCTTGGACTCGAACCCAGGCCACTCGCTTGGAAGACCAGCGGTCTAGCCATTAGGCTATCGGAGTTCTGTCGAGCGGAGTCTTACTGCCTGACTGATACTGCCTGACTGACAGACTGACTCACTGACTGACTGATACTGACTGACTGACTCACTGACTGACCGAGACTGACTGACTAACTGCCTGACTGACTGAGACTGGACTGACTGACTGACTGACTGACTGACTGACTAACTGACTGACTGAGACTGACTGACTGACTGCTTGACTCTCTGACTGGCTATTTCACTGACTGACTGAATGACTAAATGACTGACTGACACTGACTGACTGACTGCTTGACTACCTGACTGACTGCTTGACTGACTAACTGACTGGACAGGACTGACCGACTGACTGACTGACAGACTGACTGAATAAGGATGACTGACAGACTGACTGAATAAGGCTGACTGACTGACTGACTGACAGACTGACTGAATAAGGCTGACCGACTGACTGACTGCCTGACTGACTGACTGACTGAATGACTGACTGACTGACTGACCGAGACTGACTGACTGACTGACTGAGACTGGACTGGACTGACTGACTGACTGACTGACTGAGACTGACTGACTGCTTTAGTGACTAACTGACTGCACAGGACTGACTGACTGACTGACTGCCTGACTGACTGACTGACTGAATGACTGACTGACTGAGACTAAATGACTGACTGCTTGACTGACTGGCTGAAGGACTAACTGACTGACTGAGTGACTGACTGACTGGACTGACTGACTGAGACTGAATGACTGAGTGCTTGACTGATTGACTGTCAGACTGACTGACTGACTTCGCAAAAGGGAAAAATAAAAAAAAAAGAATTATAAAATTAGAAAAAAATATTTGCATTTAAGATTTCCTTTCCGGCCGGGACTCGAACCCAGTACCACGCGCTAGGAACCCAACGGTCTAGCCATTAGGCTATCGGAGCTCTGTCGATGGAAGTCTTAAATATAATAAAAACAAAAAATGCACCTTGGTAATTATTGATTCAAACACTTTGAAATTTACAGGTCGAATAATTAAACTGACTCAGAATTTTTCTCCCTACATAAATAATCAATATTCGCAAAAGAGAAAAATTAAAAAAAAAGAAGAAGAAATTTCAAATTAGAAACTAAAAGTATACATTGAAGATTTTCGTTCAGGCTGGGACTCGAACCCAGGGCCACTCGCTTGGAAGCCTAACACTCTAGCCATTAGTCTATGGAAGCTCTGTCGGTGGGAGTTTTAAATATAATAAAAACAAAAAATGCACCTTGGTAATTGTTTATTTAAACACTTTGAAATCTTCGTGTCGAAAAATTAAACTGACTCAGAATTTTCTTCCCTACATAAATAATCAATAATTGCAAAGGAAAGAAATTGAAAAAAAAAAGAATTTTCAAATTAGAAAAGAAATATATACATTGAAGATATTCGCTCCGGCTGGGACTCGAACCCAGGCCACTATCTTGGAAGACCAGCGGTCTAGCCATTAGGCTATCGGAGTTCTGTCGAGCGGGGTCTTACTGCCTGACTGATACTGCCTGACTGACAGACTGACTCACTGACTGACTGATACTGACTGACTGACTCACTGACTGACCGAGACTGACTGACTAACTGCCTGACTGACTGAGACTGGACTGACTGACTGACTGACTGACTGAGACTGACTGACTGATTTTTTGACTCTCTGACTGGCTATTTCACTGACTGACTGAATGACTAAATGACTGACTGACACTGACTGACTGACTGCTTGACTGACTAACTGACTGGACAGGACTGACCGACTGACTGACTGACAGACTGACTGAATAAGGATGACTGACAGACTGACTGAATAAGGCTGACTGACTGACTGACTGACAGACTGACTGAATAAGGCTGACCGACTGACTGACTGCCTGACTGACTGACTGACTGACTGACTGACTGACCGAGACTGACTGACTGACTGACTGAGACTGGACTGGACTGACTGACTGACTGACTGACTGAGACTGACTGACTGGTTTAGTGACTAACTGACTGCACAGGACTGACCGACTGACTGACTGACTGACTGCCTGACTGACTGACTGACTGAATGACTGACTGACTGAGACTAAATGACTGACTGCTTGACTGACTGGCTGAAGGACTAACTGACTGACTGAGTGACTGACTGACTGGACTGACTGACTGAGACTGAATGACTGAGTGCTTGACTGATTGACTGTCAGACTGACTGACTGACTTCGCAGAAGGGAAAAATAAAAAAAAAAAGAATTATAAAATTAGAAAAAAATATTTGCATTTAAGATTTCCTTTCCGGCCGGGACTCGAACCCAGTACCACGCGCTAGGAACCCAACGGTCTAGCCATTAGGCTATCGGTGCTCTGTCGATGGAAGTCTTAAATATAATAAAAACAAAAAATGCACCTTGGTAATTATTGATTCAAACACTTTGAAATTTACAGGTCGAATAATTAAACTGACTCAGAATTTTTCTCCCTACATAAATAATCAATATTCGCAAAAGAGAAAAATTAAAAAAAAAAGAAGAAGAAATTTCAAATTAGAAACTAAAAGTATACATTGAAGATTTTCGTTCAGGCTGGGACTCGAACCCAGGGCCACTCGCTTGGAAGCCTAACACTCTAGCCATTAGTCTATGGGAGCTCTGTCGGTGGGAGTTTTAAATATAATAAAAACAAAAAATGCACCTTGGTAATTGTTTATTTAAACACTTTGAAATCTTCGTGTCGAAAAATTAAACTGACTCAGAATTTTCTTCCCTACATAAATAATCAATAATTGCAAAGGAAAGAAATTGAAAAAAAAAGAATTTTCAAATTAGAAAAGAAATATATACATTGAAGATATTCGCTCCGGCTGGGACTCGAACCCAGGCCACTATCTTGGAAGACCAGCGGTCTAGCCATTAGGCTATCGGAGTTCTGTCGAGCGGGGTCTTACTGCCTGACTGATACTGCCTGACTGACAGACTGACTCACTGACTGACTGATACTGACTGACTGACTCACTGACTGACCGAGACTGACTGACTAACTGCCTGACTGACTGAGACTGGACTGACTGACTGACTGACTGACTGAGACTGACTGACTGATTTTTTGACTCTCTGACTGGCTATTTCACTGACTGACTGAATGACTAAATGACTGACTGACACTGACTGACTGACTGCTTGACTACCTGACTGACTGCTTGACTGACTAACTGACTGGACAGGACTGACCGACTGACTGACTGACAGACTGAATGAATAAGGATGACTGACAGACTGACTGAATAAGGCTGACTGACTGACTGACTGACAGACTGACTGAATAAGGCTGACCGACTGACTGACTGCCTGACTGACTGACTGACTGACTGACCGACCGAGACTGACTGACTGACTGACTGAGACTGGACTGGACTGACTGACTGACTGACTGACTAAGACTGACTGACTGCTTTAGTGACTAACTGACTGCACAGGACTGACCGACTGACTGACTGACTGACTGCCTGACTGACTGACTGACTGAATGACTGACTGACTGAGACTAAATGACTGACTGCTTGACTGACTGGCTGAAGGACTAACTGACTGACTGAGTGACTGACTGACTGGACTGACTGACTGAGACTGAATGACTGAGTGCTTGACTGATTGACTGTCAGACTGACTGACTGACTTCGCAGAAGGGAAAAATAAAAAAAAAAGAATTATAAAATTAGAAAAAAATATTTGCATTTAAGATTTCCTTTCCGGCCGGGACTCGAACCCAGTACCACGCGCTAGGAACCCAACGGTCTAGCCATTAGGCTATCGGTGCTCTGTCGATGGAAGTCTTGAATATAATAAAAACAAAAAATGCACCTTGGTAATTATTGATTCAAACACTTTGAAATTTACAGGTCGAATAATTAAACTGACTCAGAATTTTTCTCCCTACATAAATAATCAATATTCGCAAAAGAGAAAAATTAAAAAAAAAGAAGAAGAAATTTCAAATTAGAAACTAAAAGTATACATTGAAGATTTTCGTTCAGGCTGGGACTCGAACCCAGGGCCACTCGCTTGGAAGCCTAACACTCTAGCCATTAGTCTATGTGAGCTCTGTCGGTGGGAGTTTTAAATATAATAAAAACAAAAAATGCACCTTGGTAATTGTTTATTTAAACACTTTGAAATCTTCGTGTCGAAAAATTAAACTGACTCAGAATTTTCTTCCCTACATAAATAATCAATAATTGCAAAGGAAAGAAATTGAAAAAAAAAGAATTTTCAAATTAGAAAAGAAATATATACATTGAAGATATTCGCTCCGGCTGGGACTCGAACCCAGGCCACTCGCTTGGAAGACCAGCGGTCGAGCCATTAGGCTATCGGAGTTCTGTCGAGCGGAGTCTTACTGCCTGACTGATACTGCCTGACTGACAGACTGACTCACTGACTGACTGATACTGACTGACTGACTCACTGACTGACCGAGACTGACTGACTAACTGCCTGACTGACTGAGACTGGACTGACTGACTGACTGACTGATTGACTGACTAACTGACTGACTGAGACTGACTGACTGACTGCTTGACTCTCTGACTGGCTATTTCACTGACTGACTGAATGACTAAATGACTGACTGACACTGACTGACTGACTGCTTGACTACCTGACTGACTGCTTGACTGACTAACTGACTGGACAGGACTGACCGACTGACTGACTGACAGACTGACTGAATAAGGATGACTGACAGACTGACTGAATAAGGCTGACTGACTGACTGACAGACAGACTGACTGAATAAGGCTGACCGACTGACTGACTGCCTGACTGACTGACTGACTGAATGACTGACTGACTGACTGACCGACCGAGACTGACTGACTGACTGAGACTGGACTGGACTGACTGACTGACTGACTGACTGAGACTGACTGACTGCTTTAGTGACTAACTGACTGCACAGGACTGACCGACTGACTGACTGACTGACTGCATGACTGACTGACTGACTGAATGACTGACTGACTGAGACTAAATGACTGACTGCTTGACTGACTGGCTGAAGGACTAACTGACTGACTGAGTGACTGACTGACTGGACTGACTGACTGAGACTGAATGACTGAGTGCTTGACTGATTGACTGTCAGACTGACTGACTGACTTCGCAAAAGGGAAAAATAAAAAAAAAAGAATTATAAAATTAGAAAAAAATATTTGCATTTAAGATTTCCTTTCCGGCCGGGACTCGAACCGATTACCACGCGCTAGGAACCCAGCGGTCTAGCCATTAGGCTATCGGAGCTCTGTCGATGGAAGTCTTAAATATAATAAAAACAAAAAATGCACCTTGGTAATTGTTTATTTAAACACTTTGAAATCTTCGTGTCGAAAAATTAAACTGACTCAGAATTTTCTTCCCTACATAAATAATCAATAATTGCAAAGGAAAGAAATTGAAAAAAAAAAAGAATTTTCAAATCAGAAAAGAAATATATACATTGAAGATATTCGCTCCGGCTGGGACTCGAACCCAGGCCACTCGCTTGGAAGACCAGCGGTCCAGCCATTAGGCTATCGGAGTTCTGTCGAGCGGAGTCTTACTGCCTGACTGATACTGCCTGACTGACAGACTGACTCACTGACTGACTGATACTGACTGACTGACTCACTGACTGACCGAGACTGACTGACTAACTGCCTGACTGACTGAGACTGGACTGACTGACTGACTGACTGACTGACTGACTGAGACTGACTGACTGATTTTTTGACTCTCTGACTGGCTATTTCACTGACTGACTGAATGACTAAATGACTGACTGACACTGACTGACTGACTGCTTGACTACCTGACTGACTGCTTGACTGACTAACTGACTGGACAGGACTGACCGACTGACTGACTGACAGACTGACTGACTGACAGACTGACTGAATAAGGATGACTGACAGACTGACTGAATAAGGCTGACTGACTGACTGACTGACAGACTGACTGAATAAGGCTGCCCGACTGACTGACTGCCTGACTGACTGACTGACTGACTGACTGACTGACCGAGACTGACTGACTGACTGACTGAGACTGGACTGGACTGACTGACTGACTGACTGACTGAGACTGACTGACTGCTTTAGTGACTAACTGACTGCACAGGACTGACCGACTGACTGACTGACTGACTGAATGACTGACTGACTGAGACTAAATGACTGACTGCTTGACTGACTGGCTGAAGGACTAACTGACTGACTGAGTGACTGACTGACTGGACTGACTGACTGAGACTGAATGACTGAGTGCTTGACTGATTGACTGTCAGACTGACTGACTGACTTCGCAAAAGGGAAAAATAAAAAAAAAAGAATTATAAAATTAGAAAAAAATATTTGCATTTAAGATTTCCTTTCCGGCCGGGACTCGAACCCAGTACCACGCGCTAGGAACCCAGCGGTCTAGCCATTAGGCTATCGGAGCTCTGTCGATGGAAGTCTTAAATATAATAAAAACAAAAAATGCACCTTGGTAATTGTTTATTCAAACACTTTGAAATTTACAGGTCGAATTATTAAACTGACTAGATCAGAATTTTTCTCCCTACATAAATAATCAATATTCGCAAAAGAGAAAAATTAAAAAAAAAAGAAGAAGAAATTTCAAATTAGAAACTAAAAGTATACATTGAAGATTTTCGTTCAGGCTGGGACTCGAACCCAGGGCCACTCGCTTGGAAGCCTAACACTCTAGCCATTAGTCTATGGGAGCTCTGTCGGTGGGAGTTTTAAATATAATAAAAACAAAAAATGCACCTTGGTAATTGTTTATTTAAACACTTTGAAATCTTCGTGTCGAAAAATTAAACTGACTCAGAATTTTCTTCCCTACATAAATAATCAATAATTGCAAAGGAAAGAAATTGAAAAAAAAAGAATTTTCAAATTAGAAAAGAAATATATACATTGAAGATATTCGCTCCGGCTGGGACTCGAACCCAGGCCACTATCTTGGAAGACCAGCGGTCTAGCCATTAGGCTATCGGAGTTCTGTCGAGCGGGGTCTTACTGCCTGAATGATACTGCCTGACTGACAGACTGACTCACTGACTGACTGATACTGACTGACTGACTCACTGACTGACCGAGACTGACTGACTAACTGCCTGACTGACTGAGACTGGACTGACTGACTGACTGACTGACTGACTGACTGAGACTGACTGACTGATTTTTTGACTCTCTGACTGGCTATTTCACTGACTGACTGAATGACTAAATGACTGACTGACACTGACTGACTGACTGCTTGACTACCTGACTGACTGCTTGACTGACTAACTGACTGGACAGGACTGACCGACTGACTGACTGTCAGACTGACTGAATAAGGATGACTGACAGACTGACTGAATAAGGCTGACTGACTGACTGACTGACAGACTGACTGAATAAGGCTGACCGACTGACTGACTGCCTGACTGACTGACTGACTGACTGACTGACCGAGACTGACTGACTGACTGACTGAGACTGGACTGGACTGACTGACTGACTGACTGACTGAGACTGACTGACTGCTTTAGTGACTAACTGACTGCACAGGACTGACCGACTGACTGACTGACTGACTGCCTGACTGACTGACTGACTGAATGACTGACTGACTGAGACTAAATGACTGACTGCTTGACTGACTGGCTGAAGGACTAACTGACTGACTGAGTGACTGACTGACTGGACTGACTGACTGAGACTGAATGACTGAGTGCTTGACTGATTGACTGTCAGACTGACTGACTGACTTCGCAGAAGGGAAAAATAAAAAAAAAAGAATTATAAAATTAGAAAAAAATATTTGCATTTAAGATTTCCTTTCCGGCCGGGACTCGAACCCAGTACCACGCGCTAGGAACCCAACGGTCTAGCCATTAGGCTATCGGTGCTCTGTCGATGGAAGTCTTAAATATAATAAAAACAAAAAATGCACCTTGGTAATTATTGATTCAAACACTTTGAAATTTACAGGTCGAATAATTAAACTGACTCAGAATTTTTCTCCCTACATAAATAATCAATATTCGCAAAAGAGAAAAATTAAAAAAAAAAGAAGAAGAAATTTCAAATTAGAAACTAAAAGTATACATTGAAGATTTTCGTTCAGGCTGGGACTCGAACCCAGGGCCACTCGCTTGGAAGCCTAACACTCTAGCCATTAGTCTATGGGAGCTCTGACGGTGGGAGTTTTAAATATAATAAAAACAAAAAATGCACCTTGGTAATTGTTTATTTAAACACTTTGAAATCTTCGTGTCGAAAAATTAAACTGACTCAGAATTTTCTTCCCTACATAAATAATCAATAATTGCAAAGGAAAGAAATTGAAAAAAAAAAAGAATTTTCAAATTAGAAAAGAAATATATACATTGAAGATATTCGCTCCGGCTGGGACTCGAACCCAGGCCACTCGCTTGGAAGACCAGCGGTCTAGCCATTAGGCTATCGGAGTTCTGTAGAGCGGAGTCTTACTGCCTGACTGATACTGCCTGACTGACAGACTGACTCACTGACTGACTGATACTGACTGACTGACTCACTGACTGACCGAGACTGACTGACTAACTGCCTGACTGACTGAGACTGGACTGACTGACTGACTGACTGATTGACTGACTAACTGACTGACTGAGACTGACTGACTGACTGCTTGACTCTCTGACTGGCTATTTCACTGACTGACTGAATGACTAAATGACTGACTGACACTGACTGACTGACTGCTTGACTACCTGACTGACTGCTTGACTGACTAACTGACTGGACAGGACTGACCGACTGACTGACTGACAGACTGACTGAATAAGGATGACTGACAGACTGACTGAATAAGGCTGACTGACTGACTGACAGACAGACTGACTGAATAAGGCTGACCGACTGACTGACTGCCTGACTGACTGACTGAATGACTGACTGACTGACTGACCGACCGAGACTGACTGACTGACTGACTGAGACTGGACTGGACTGACTGACTGACTGAGACTGACTGACTGCTTTAGTGACTAACTGACTGCACAGGACTGACCGACTGACTGACTGACTGACTGCATGACTGACTGACTGACTGAATGACTGACTGACTGAGACTAAATGACTGACTGCTTGACTGACTGGCTGAAGGACTAACTGACTGACTGAGTGACTGACTGACTGGACTGACTGACTGAGACTGAATGACTGAGTGCTTGACTGATTGACTGTCAGACTGACTGACTGACTTCGCAGAAGGGAAAAATAAAAAAAAAAGAATTATAAAATTAGAAAAAAATATTTGCATTTAAGATTTCCTTTCCGGCCGGGACTCGAACCCAGTACCACGCGCTAGGAACCCAACGGTGTAGCCATTAGGCTATCGGTGCTCTGTCGATGGAAGTCTTAAATATAATAAAAACAAAAAATGCACCTTGGTAATTATTGATTCAAACACTTTGAAATTTACAGGTCGAATAATTAAACTGACTCAGAATTTTTCTCCCTATATAAATAATCAATATTCGCAAAAGAGAAAAATTAAAAAAAAAAAGAAGAAGAAATTTCAAATTAGAAACTAAAAGTATACATTGAAGATTTTCGTTCATACTGGGACTCGAACCCAGGGCCACTCGCTTGGAAGCCTAACACTCTAGCCATTAGTCTATGGGAGCTCTGTCGGTGGGAGTTTTAAATATAATAAAAACAAAAAATGCACCTTGGTAATTGTTTATTTAAACACTTTGAAATCTTCGTGTCGAAAAATTAAACTGACTCAGAATTTTCTTCCCTACATAAATAATCAATAATTGCAAAGGAAAGAAATTGAAAAAAAAAAGAATTTTCAAATCAGAAAAGAAATATATACATTGAAGATATTCGCTCCGGCTGGGACTCGAACCCAGGCCACTCGCTTGGAAGACCAGCGGTCCAGCCATTAGGCTATCGGAGTTCTGTCGAGCGGAGTCTTACTGCCTGACTGATACTGCCTGACTGACAGACTGACTCACTGACTTACTGATACTGACTGACTGACTCACTGACTGACCGAGACTGACTGACTAACTGCCTGACTGACTGAGACTGGACTGACTGACTGACTGACTGACTGACTGACTGAGACTGACTGACTGATTTTTTGACTCTCTGACTGGCTATTTCACTGACTGACTGAATGACTAAATGACTGACTGACACTGACTGACTGACTGCTTGACTACCTGACTGACTGCTTGACTGACTAACTGACTGGACAGGACTGACCGACTGACTGACTGACAGACTGACTGAATAAGGATGACTGACAGACTGACTGAATAAGGCTGACTGACTGACTGACTGACAGACTGACTGAATAAGGCTGACCGACTGACTGACTGCCTGACTGACTGACTGACTGACTGACTGACTGACCGAGACTGACTGACTGACTGACTGAGACTGGACTGGACTGACTGACTGACTGACTGAGACTGACTGACTGCTTTAGTGACTAACTGACTGCACAGGACTGACCGACTGACTGACTGACTGACTGCCTGACTGACTGACTGACTGAATGACTGACTGACTGAGACTAAATGACTGACTGCTTGACTGACTGGCTGAAGGACTAACTGACTGACTGAGTGACTGACTGACTGGACTGACTGACTGAGACTGAATGACTGAGTGCTTGACTGATTGACTGTCAGACTGACTGACTGACTTCGCAGAAGGGAAAAATAAAAAAAAAAAGAATTATAAAATTAGAAAAAAATATTTGCATTTAAGATTTCCTTTCCGGCCGGGACTCGAACCCAGTACCACGCGCTAGGAACCCAACGGTCTAGCCATTAGGCTATCGGTGCTCTGTCGATGGAAGTCTTAAATATAATAAAAACAAAAAATGCACCTTGGTAATTATTGATTCAAACACTTTGAAATTTACAGGTCGAATAATTAAACTGACTCAGAATTTTTCTCCCTACATAAATAATCAATATTCGCAAAAGAGAAAAATTAAAAAAAAAGAAGAAGAAATTTCAAATTAGAAACTAAAAGTATACATTGAAGATTTTCGTTCAGGCTGGGACTCGAACCCAGGGCCACTCGCTTGGAAGCCTAACACTCTAGCCATTAGTCTATGGGAGCTCTGTCGGTGGGAGTTTTAAATATAATAAAAACAAAAAATGCACCTTGGTAATTGTTTATTTAAACACTTTGAAATCTTCGTGTCGAAAAATTAAACTGACTCAGAATTTTCTTCCCTACATAAATAATCAATAATTGCAAAGGAAAGAAATTGAAAAAAAAAGAATTTTCAAATTAGAAAAGAAATATATACATTGAAGATATTCGCTCCGGCTGGGACTCGAACCCAGGCCACTATCTTGGAAGACCAGCGGTCTAGCCATTAGGCTATCGGAGTTCTGTCGAGCGGGGTCTTACTGCCTGACTGATACTGCCTGACTGACAGACTGACTCACTGACTGACTGATACTGACTGACTGACTCACTGACTGACCGAGACTGACTGACTAACTGCCTGACTGACTGAGACTGGACTGACTGACTGACTGACTGACTGAGACTGACTGACTGATTTTTTGACTCTCTGACTGGCTATTTCACTGACTGACTGAATGACTAAATGACTGACTGACACTGACTGACTGACTGCTTGACTACCTGACTGACTGCTTGACTGACTAACTGACTGGACAGGACTGACCGACTGACTGACTGACAGACTGACTGAATAAGGATGACTGACAGACTGACTGAATAAGGCTGACTGACTGACTGACTGACAGACTGACTGAATAAGGCTGACCGACTGACTGACTGCCTGACTGACTGACTGACTGACTGACTGACCGAGACTGACTGACTGACTGACTGAGACTGGACTGGACTGACTGACTGACTGACTGACTGAGACTGACTGACTGCTTTAGTGACTAACTGACTGCACAGGACTGACCGACTGACTGACTGACTGACTGCCTGACTGACTGACTGACTGAATGACTGACTGACTGAGACTAAATGACTGACTGCTTGACTGACTGGCTGAAGGACTAACTGACTGACTGAGTGACTGACTGACTGGACTGACTGACTGAGACTGAATGAGTGAGTGCTTGACTGATTGACTGTCAGACTGACTGACTGACTTCGCAGAAGGGAAAAATAAAAAAAAAAGAATTATAAAATTAGAAAAAAATATTTGCATTTAAGATTTCCTTTCCGGCCGGGACTCGAACCCAGTACCACGCGCTAGGAACCCAACGGTCTAGCCATTAGGCTATCGGTGCTCTGTCGATGGAAGTCTTAAATATAATAAAAACAAAAAATGCACCTTGGTAATTATTGATTCAAACACTTTGAAATTTACAGGTCGAATAATTAAACTGACTCAGAATTTTTCTCCCTACATAAATAATCAATATTCGCAAAAGAGAAAAATTAAAAAAAAAAGAAGAAGAAATTTCAAATTAGAAACTAAAAGTATACATTGAAGATTTTCGTTCAGGCTGGGACTCGAACCCAGGGCCACTCGCTTGGAAGCCTAACACTCTAGCCATTAGTCTATGGGAGCTCTGTCGGTGGGAGTTTTAAATATAATAAAAACAAAAAATGCACCTTGGTAATTGTTTATTTAAACACTTTGAAATCTTCGTGTCGAAAAATTAAACTGACTCAGAATTTTCTTCCCTACATAAATAATCAATAATTGCAAAGGAAAGAAATTGAAAAAAAAAAGAATTTTCAAATCAGAAAAGAAATATATACATTGAAGATATTCGCTCCGGCTGGGACTCGAACCCAGGCCACTCGCTTGGAAGACCAGCGGTCCAGCCATTAGGCTATCAGAGTTCTGTCGAGCGGGGTCTTACTGCCTGACTGATACTGCCTGACTGACAGACTGACTCACTGACTGACTGATACTGACTGACTGACTCACTGACTGACCGAGACTGACTGACTAACTGCCTGACTGACTGAGACTGGACTGACTGACTGACTGACTGACTAACTGACTGACTGAGACTGACTGACTGATTTTTTGACTCTCTGACTGGCTATTTCACTGACTGACAGAATGACTAAATGACTGACTGACACTGACTGACAGACTGCTTGACTACCTGACTGACTGCTTGACTGACTAACTGACTGGACAGGACTGACCGACTGACTGACTGACAGACTGACTGAATAAGGATGACTGACAGACTGACTGAATAAGGCTGACTGACTGACTGACTGACAGACTGACTGAATAAGGCTGACCGACTGACTGACTGCCTGACAGAATGACTGACTGAATGACTGACTGACTGACTGACCGACCGAGACTGACTGACTGACTGACTGAGACTGGACTGGACTGACTGACTGACTGAGACTGACTGACTGCTTTAGTGACTAACTGACTGCACAGGACTGACCGACTGACTGACTGACTGACTGCCTGACTGACTGACTGACTAACTGCCTGACTGACTGAGACTGGATTGACTGACTGACTGACTGACTGACTGACTAACTGACTGACTGAGACTGACTGACTGACTGCTTGACTCTCTGACTGGCTATTTCACTGACTGACTGAATGACTAAATGACTGACTGACACTGACTGACTGACTGCTTGACTACCTGACTGACTGCTTGACTGACTAACTGACTGGACAGGACTGACCGACTGACTGACTGACAGACTGACTGAATAAGGATGACTGACAGACTGACTGAATAAGGCTGACTGACTGACTGACAGACAGACTGACTGAATAAGGCTGACCGACTGACTGACTGCCTGACAGAATGACTGACTGAATGACTGACTGACTGACTGACCGACCGAGACTGACTGACTGACTGACTGAGACTGGACTGGACTGACTGACTGACTGAGACTGACTGACTGCTTTAGTGACTAACTGACTGCACAGGACTGACCGACTGACTGACTGACTGACTGCCTGACTGACTGACTGACTGAATGACTGACTGACTGAGACTAAATGACTGAGTGCTTGACTGACTGGCTGAAGGACTAACTGACTGACTGAGTGACTGACTGACTGGACTGACTGACTGAGACTGAATGACTGAGTGCTTGACTGATTGACTGTCAGACTGACTGACTGACTTCGCAAAAGGGAAAAATAAAAAAAAAAGAATTATAAAATTAGAAAAAAATATTTGCATTTAAGATTTCCTTTCCGGCCGGGACTCGAACCCAGTACCACGCGTTAGGAACCCAACGGTCTAGCCATTAGGCTATCGGAGCTCTGTCGATGGAAGTGTTAAATATAATAAAAACAAAAAATGCACCTTGGTAATTATTGATTCAAACACTTTGAAATTTACAGGTCGAATAATTAAACTGACTCAGAATTTTTCTCCCTACATAAATAATCAATATTCGCAAAAGAGAAAAATTAAAAAAAAAAGAAGAAGAAATTTCAAAATAGAAACTAAAAGTATACATTGAAGATTTTCGTTCAGGCTGGGACTCGAACCCAGGGCCACTCGCTTGGAAGCCTAACACTCTAGCCATTAGTCTATGGGAGCTCTGTCGGTGGGAGTTTTAAATATAATAAAAACAAAAAATGCACCTTGGTAATTGTTTATTTAAACACTTTGAAATCTTCGTGTCGAAAAATTAAACTGACTCAGAATTTTCTTCCCTACAAAAATAATCAATAATTGCAAAGGAAAGAAATTGAAAAAAAAAAGAATTTTCAAATTAGAAAAGAAATATATACATTGAAGATATTCGCTCCGGCTGGGACTCGAACCCAGGCCACTCGCTTGGAAGACCAGCGGTCTAGCCATTAGGCTATCGGAGTTCTGTCGAGCGGAGTCTTACTGCCTGACTGACAGACTGACTCACTGACTGACTGATACTGACTGACTGACTCACTGACTGACCGAGACTGACTGACTAACTGCCTGACTGACTGAGACTGGACTGACTGACTGACTGACTGACTGACTGACTAACTGACTGACTGAGACTGACTGACTGACTGCTTGACTCTCTGACTGGCTATTTCACTGACTGACTGAATGACTAAATGACTGACTGACACTGACTGACTGACTGCTTGACTACCTGACTGACTGCTTGACAGACTAACTGACTGGACAGGACTGACCGACTGACTGACTGACAGACTGACTGAATAAGGATGACTGACAGACTGACTGAATAAGGCTGACTGACTGACTGACTGACTGACTGACTGACTGCTTGACTACCTGACTGACTGCTTGACTGACTAACTGACTGGACAGGACTGACCGACTGACTGACTGACAGACTGACTGAATAAGGCTGACTGACTGACTGACTGACAGACTGACTGAATAAGGCTGACCGACTGACTGACTGCCTGACTGACTGACTGACTGAATGACTGACTGACTGACTGACCGAGACTGACTGACTGAGACTGGACTGGACTGACTGACTGACTGACTGACTGAGACTGACTGACTGCTTTAGTGACTAACTGACTGCACAGGACTGACCGACTGACTGACTGACTGACTGCCTGACTGACTGACTGACTGAATGACTGACTGACTGAGACTAAATGACTGACTGCTTGACTGACTGGCTGAAGGACTAACTGACTGACTGAGTGACTGACTGACTGGACTGACTGACTGAGACTGAATGACTGAGTGCTTGACTGATTGACTGTCAGACTGACTGACTGACTTCGCAAAAGGGAAAAATAAAAAAAAAAGAATTATAAAATTAGAAAAAAATACTTGCATTTAAGATTTCCTTTCCGGCCGGGACTCGAACCCAGTACCACGCGCTAGGAACCCAACGGTCTAGCCATTAGGCTATCGGAGCTCTGTCGATGGAAGTCTTAAATATAATAAAAACAAAAAATGCACCTTGGTAATTATTGATTCAAACACTTTGAAATTTACAGGTCGAATAATTAAACTGACTCAGAATTTTTCTCCCTACATAAATAATCAATATTCGCAAAAGAGAAAAATTAAAAAAAAAAGAAGAAGAAATTTCAAAATAGAAACTAAAAGTATACATTGAAGATTTTCGTTCAGGCTGGGACTCGAACCCAGGGCCACTCGCTTGGAAGCCTAACACTCTAGCCATTAGTCTATGGGAGCTCTGTCGGTGGGAGTTTTAAATATAATAAAAACAAAAAATGCACCTTGGTAATTGTTTATTTAAACACTTTGAAATCTTCGTGTCGAAAAATTAAACTGACTCAGAATTTTCTTCCCTACATAAATAATCAATAATTGCAAAGGAAAGAAATTGAAAAAAAAAGAATTTTCAAATTAGAAAAGAAATATATACATTGAAGGTATTCGCTCCGGCTGGGACTCGAACCCAGGCCACTCGCTTGGAAGACCAGCGGTCTAGCCATTAGGCTATCGGAGTTTTGTCGAGCGGAGTCTTACTGCCTGACTGATACTGCCTGACTGACAGACTGACTCACTGACTGACTGATACTGACTGACTGACTCACTGACTGACCGAGACTGACTGACTAACTGCCTGACTGACTGAGACTGGACTGACTGACTGACTGACTGACTGACTGTCTAACTGACTGACTGAGACTGACTGACTGACTGCTTGACTCTCTGACTGGCTATTTCACTGACTGACTGAATGACTAAATGACTGACTGACACTGACTGACTGACTGCTTGACTACCTGACTGACTGCTTGACTGACTAACTGACTGGACAGGACTGACCGACTGACTGACTGACAAACTGACTGAATAAGGATGACTGACAGACTGACTGAATAAGGCTGACTGACTGACTGACTGCCTGACTGACTGAATAAGGCTGACCGACTGACTGACTGCCTGACTGACTGACTGACTGAATGACTGACTGACTGACTGACCGAGACTGACTGACTGCTTTAGTGACTAACTGACTGCACAGGACTGACCGACTGACTGACTGACTGACTGCCTGACTGACTGACTGACTGAATGACTGACTGACTGAGACTAAATGACTGACTGCTTGACTGACTGGCTGAAGGACTAACTGACTGACTGAGTGACTGACTGACTGGACTGACTGACTGAGACTGAATGACTGAGTGCTTGACTGATTGACTGTCAGACTGACTGACTGACTTCGCAAAAGGGAAAAATAAAAAAAAAAAAGAATTATAAAATTGGAAAAAAATATTTGCATTTAAGATTTCCTTTCCGGCCGGGACTCGAACCCAGTACCACGCGCTTGGAACCCAACGGTCTAGCCATTAGGCTATCGGAGCTCTGTCGATGGAAGTCTTAAATATAATAAAAACAAAAAATGCACCTTGGTAATTATTGATTCAAACACTTTGAAATTTACAGGTCGAATAATTAAACTGACTCAGAATTTTTCTCCCTACATAAATAATCAATATTCGCAAAAGAGAAAAATTAAAAAAAAAGAAGAAGAAATTTCAAATTAGAAACTAAAAGTATACATTGAAGATTTTCGTTCAGGCTGGGACTCGAACCCAGGGCCACTCGCTTGGAAGCCTAACACTCTAGCCTTTAGTCTATGGGAGCTCTGTCGGTGGGAGTTTTAATTATAATAAAAACAAAAAATGCACCTTGGTAATTGTTTATTTAAACACTTTGAAATCTTCGTGTCGAAAAATTAAACTGACTCAGAATTTTCTTCCCTACATAAATAATCAATAATTGCAAAGGAAAGAAATTGAAAAAAAAAAGAATTTTCAAATTAGAAAAGAAATATATACATTGAAGATATTCGCTCCGGCTGGGACTCGAACCCAGGCCACTCGCTTGGAAGACCAGCGGTCTAGCCATTAGGCTATCGGAGTTTTGTCGAGCGGAGTCTTACTGCCTGACTGATACTGCCTGACTGACAGACTGACTCACTGACTGACTGATACTGACTGACTGACTCACTGACTGACCGAGACTGACTGACTAACTGCCTGACTGACTGAGACTGGACTGACTGACTGACTGACTGACTGACTGTCTAACTGACTGACTGAGACTGACTGACTGACTGCTTGACTCTCTGACTGGCTATTTCACTGACTGACTGAATGACTAAATGACTGACTGACACTGACTGACTGACTGCTTGACTACCTGACTGACTGCTTGACTGACTAACTGACTGGACAGGACTGACCGACTGACTGACTGACAGACTGACTGAATAAGGATGACTGACAGACTGACTGAATAAGGCTGACTGACTGACTGACTGCCTGACTGACTGACTGACTGAATGACTGACTGACTGACTGACCGAGACTGACTGACCGAGACTGACTGACTGAGACTGGACTGGACTGACTGACTGACTGACTGACTGAGACTGACTGACTGCTTTAGTGACTAACTGACTGCACAGGACTGACCGACTGACTGACTGACTGACTGCCTGACTGACTGACTGACTGAATGACTGACTGACTGAGACTAAATGACTGACTGCTTGACTGACTGGCTGAAGGACTAACTGACTGACTGAGTGACTGACTGACTGGACTGACTGACTGAGACTGAATGACTGAGTGCTTGACTGATTGACTGTCAGACTGACTGACTGACTTCGCAAAAGGGAAAAAAAAAAAAAGAATTATAAAATTAGAAAAAAATATTTGCATTTAAGATTTCCTTTCCGGCCGGGACTCGAACCCAGTACCACGCGCTAGGAACCCAACGGTCTAGCCATTAGGCTATCGGAGCTCTGTCGATGGAAGTCTTAAATATAATAAAAACAAAAAATGCACCTTGGTAATTATTGATTCAAACACTTTGAAATTTACAGGTCGAATAATTAAACTGACTCAGAATTTTTCGCCCTACATAAATAATCAATATTCGCAAAAGAGAAAAATTTAAAAAAAAAGAAGAAGAAATTTCAAATTAGAAACTAAAAGTATACATTGAAGATTTTCGTTCAGGCTGGGACTCGAACCCAGGGCCACTCGCTTGGAATCCTAACACTCTAGCCATTAGTCTATGGGAGCTCTGTCGGTGGGAGTTTTAAATATAATAAAAACAAAAAATGCACCTTGGTAATTGTTTATTTAAACACTTTGAAATCTTCGTGTCGAAAAATTAAACTGACTCAGAATTTTCTTCCCTACATAAATAATCAATAATTGCAAAGGAAAGAAATTGAAAAAAAAAAGAATTTTCAAATTAGAAAAGAAATATATACATTGAAGATATTCGCTCCGGCTGGGACTCGAACCCAAGCCACTCGCTTGGAAGACCAGCGGTCTAGCCATTAGGCTATCGGAGTTCTGTCGAGCGGAGTCTTACTGCCTGACTGACAGACTGACTCACTGACTGACTGATACTGACTGACTGACTCACTGACTGACCGAGACTGACTGACTAACTGCCTGACTGACTGAGACTGGACTGACTGACTGACTGACTGACTGACTGACTAACTGACTGACTGAGACTGACTGACTGACTGCTTGACTCTCTGACTGGCTATTTCACTGACTGACTGAATGACTAAATGACTGACTGACACTGACTGACTGACTGCTTGACTACCTGACTGACTGCTTGACAGACTAACTGACTGGACAGGACTGACCGACTGACAGACTGACAGACTGACTGAATAAGGATGACTGACAGACTGACTGAATAAGGCTGACTGACTGACTGACTGACAGACTGACTGACTGCTTGACTACCTGACTGACTGCTTGACTGACTAACTGACTGGACAGGACTGACCGACTGACTGACTGACAGACTGACTGAATAAGGATGACTGACAGACTGACTGAATAAGTCTGACTGACTGACTGACTGACAGACTGACTGAATAAGGCTGACCGACTGACTGACTGCCTGACTGACTGACTGACTGAATGACTGACTGACTGACTGACCGAGACTGACTGACTGACTGACTGAGACTGGACTGGACTGACTGACTGACTGACTGACTGAGACTGACTGACTGCTTTAGTGACTAACTGACTGCACAGGACTGACCGACTGACTGACTGACTGCCTGACTGACTGACTGAATGACTGACTGACTGAGACTAAATGACTGACTGCTTGACTGACTGGCTGAAGGACTAACTGACTGACTGAGTGACTGACTGACTGGACTGACTGACTGAGACTGAATGACTGAGTGCTTGACTGATTGACTGTCAGACTGACTGACTGACTTCGCAAAAGGGAAAAATAAAAAAAAAGAATTATAAAATTAGAAAAAAATATTTGCATTTATTTCCTTTCCGGCCGGGACTCGAACCCAGTACCACGCGCTAGGAACCCAACGGTCTAGCCATTAGGCTATCGGAGCTCTGTCGATGGAAGTCTTAAATATAATAAAAACAAAAAATGCACCTTGGTAATTGTTTATTTAAACACTTTGAAATCTTCGTGTCGAAAAATTAAACTGACTCAGAATTTTCTTCCCTACATAAATAATCAATAATTGCAAAGGAAAGAAATTGAAAAAAAAAAAGAATTTTCAAATTAGAAAAGAAATATATACATTGAAGATATAAGCTCCGGCTGGGACTCGAACCCAGGCCACTCGCTTGGAAGACCAGCGGTCTAGCCATTAGGCTATCGGAGTTCTGTCGAGCGGAGTCTTACTGCCTGACTGATACTGCCTGACTGACAGACTGACTCACTGACTGACTGATACTGACTGACTGACTCACTGACTGACCGAGACTGACTGACTAACTGCCTGACTGACTGAGACTGGACTGACTGACTGACTGACTGACTGACTGACTAACTGACTGACTGACTGACTGACTAACTGACTGACTGAGACTGACTGACTGACTGCTTGACTCTCTGACTGGCTATTTCACTGACTGACTGAATGACTAAATGACTGACTGACACTGACTGACTGACTGCTTGACTACCTGACTGACTGCTTGACTGACTAACTGACTGGACAGGACTGACCGACTGACTGACTGACAGACTGTCTGACTGACTGAATGACTGATTGACTGACTGACCGAGACTGACTGACTGACTGACTGAGACTGGACTGGACTGACTGACAGACTGACTGACTGAGACTGACTGACTGCTTTAGTGACTAACTGAATGCACAGGACTGACCGACTGACTGACTGCCTGACTGACTGACTGACTGAATGACTGACTGACTGAGACTAAATGACTGACTGCTTGACTGACTGGCTGAAGGACTAACTGACTGACTGAGTGACTGACTGACTGGACTGACTGACTGAGACTGAATGACTGAGTGCTTGACTGATTGACTGTCAGACTGACTGACTGACTTCGCAAAAGGTAAAAATAAAAAAAAAAGAATTATAAAATTAGAAAAAAATATTTGCATTTAAGATTTCCTTTCCGGCTGGGATTTGAACCCAGGGCGACACTCATGGAAGCCCAACGCTCTCGCCAATATACTATCGGATCTCTGTTGATCGGTGTCTTAATTATAATAAAAACAAAAAATGCACCTTAGTAATTATTGATCTAAAATCTTTGAAATCTAAAGGTCGAATGATTAAACTGACTCAGAATTTTCTTCCGTACATAAATAATCCATATTTGCAAAAGAAAGAAATTGAAAAAAAAAGAATCTTCAAATTAGAAGAGAAATATATACATGGAAGATTTTCGTTCCGGCCGGGACTCGAACCCAGTACCACGCGCTTGGAAGCCAACGGTCCAGCCATTTGGCTATCGGAGCTCTGTCGATGGAAGTCTTAAATATAATAAAAACAAAAAATGCACCTTGGTAATTATTGATTCAAACACTTTGAAATTTACAGGTCGAATAATTAAACTGACTCAGAATTTTTCTCCCTACATAAATAATCAATATTCGCAAAAGAGAAAAATTAAAAAGAAAAGAAGAAGAAATTTCAAATTAGAAACTAAAAGTATACATTGAAGATTTTCGTTCAGGCTGGGACTCGAACCCAGGCCACTCGCTTGGAAGATCAGCGGTCTAGCCATTAGGCTATCGGAGTTCTGTCGAGCGGAGTCTTACTGCCTGACTGACAGACTGACTCACTGACTGACTGATACTGACTGAATGACTCACTGACTGACCGAGACTGACTGACTAACTGCCTGACTGACTGAGACTGGACTGACTGACTAACTGACTGACTGACTGACTAACTGACTGACTGAGACTGACTGACTGACTGCTTGACTTTCTGACTGGCTATTTCACTGACTGACTGAATGACTAAATGACTGACTGACACTGACTGACTGACTGCTTGACTACCTGACTGACTGCTTGACTGACTAACTGACTGGACAGGACTGACCGACTGACTGACTGACAGACTGACTGAATAAGGATGACTGACAGACTGACTGAATAAGGCTGACTGACTGACTGACTGACAGACTGACTGAATAAGGCTGACCGACTGACTGACTGCCTGACTGACTGAATGACTGACTGACAGACTGACCGAGACTGACTGACTGACTGACTGAGACTGCACTGGACTGACTGACTGACTGACTGACTGAGACTGACTGACTGCTTTAGTGACTAACTGACTGCACAGGACTGACCGACTGACTGACTGACTGACTGCCTGACTGACTGACTGACTGAATGACTGACTGACTGAGACTAAATGACTGACTGCTTGACTGACTGGCTGAAGGACTAACTGACTGACTGAGTGACTGACTGACTGGACTGACTGACTGAGACTGAATGACTGAGTGCTTGACTGATTGACTGTCAGACTGACTGACTGACTTCGCAAAAGGGAAAAATAAAAAAAAAAGAATTATAAAATTAGAAAAAAATATTTGCATTTAAGATTTCCTTTCCGGCTGGGATTTGAACCCAGGGCGACACTCATGGAAGCCCAACGCTCTCGCCAATATACTATCGGATCTTTGTTGATCGGTGTCTTAATTATAATAAAAACAAAAAATGCACTTTAGTAATTATTGATCTAAAATCTTTGAAATCTAAAGGTCGAATGATTAAACTGACTCAGAATTTTCTTCCGTACATAAATAATCCATATTTGCAAAAGAAAGAAATTGAAAAAAAAAAGAATCTTCAAATTAGAAGAGAAATATATACATGGAAGATTTTCGTTCCGGCCGGGACTCGAACCCAGTACCACGCGCTTGGAACCCAACGGTCTAGCCATTAGGCTATCGGAGCTCTGTCGATGGAAGTCTTAAATATAATAAAAACAAAAAATGCACCTTGGCAATTATTGATTCAAACACTTTGAAATTTACAGGTCGAATAATTAAACTGACTCAGAATTTTTCTCCCTACATAAATAATCAATATTCGCAAAAGAGAAAAATTAAAAAAAAAAGAAGAAGAAATTTCAAATTAGAAACTAAAAGTATACATTGAAGATTTTCGTTCAGGCTGGGACTCGAACCCAGGGCCACTCGCTTGAAAGCCTAACACTCTAGCCATTAGTCTATGGGAGCTCTGTCGGTGGGAGTTTTAAATATAATAAAAACAAAAAATGCACCTTGGTAATTGTTTATTTAAACACTTTGAAATCTTCGTGTCGAAAAATTAAACTGACTCAGAATTTTCTTCCCTACATAAATAATCAATAATTGCAAAGGAAAGAAATTGAAAAAAAAAAGAATTTTCAAATTAGAAAAGAAATATATACATTGAAGATATTCGCTCCGGCTGGGACTCGAACCCAGGCCACTCGCTTGGAAGACCAGCGGTCTAGCCATTAGGCTATCGGAGTTCTGTCGAGCGGAGTCTTACTGCCTGACTGATACTGCCTGACTGACAGACTGACTCACTGACTGACTGATACTGACTGACTGACTCACTGACTGACCGAGACTGACTGACTAACTGCCTGACTGACTGAGACTGGATTGACTGACTGACTGACTGACTGACTGACTAACTGACTGACTGAGACTGACTGACTGACTGCTTGACTCTCTGACTGGCTATTTCACTGACTGACTGAATGACTAAATGACTGACTGACACTGACTGACTGACTGCTTGACTACCTGACTGACTGCTTGACTGACTAACTGACTGGACAGGACTGACCGACTGACTGACTGACAGACTGACTGAATAAGGATGACTGACAGACTGACTGAATAAGGCTGACTGACTGACTGACTGACAGACTGACTGAATAAGGCTGACCGACTGACTGACTGCCTGACTGACTGACTGACTGAATGACTGATTGACTGACTGACCGAGACTGACTGTTTGACTGACTGAGACTGGAATGGACTGACTGACTGACTGACTGACTGAGACTGACTGACTGCTTTAGTGACTAACTGAATGCACAGGACTGACCGACTGACTGACTGACTGACTGCCTGACTGACTGACTGACTGAATGACTGACTGACTGAGACTAAATGACTGACTGCTTGACTGACTGGCTGAAGGACTAACTGACTGACTGAGTGACTGACTGACTGGACTGACTGACTGAGACTGAATGACTGAGTGCTTGACTGATTGACTGTCAGACTGACTGACTGACTTCGCAAAAGGGGAAAAAAAAAAAGAATTATAAAATTAGAAAAAAATATTTGCATTTAAGATTTCCTTTCCGGCTGGGATTTGAACCCAGGGCGACACTCATGGAAGCCCAACGCTCTCGCCGATATACTATCGGATCTCTGTTGATCGGTGTCTTAATTATAATAAAAACAAAAAATGCACCTTAGTAATTATTGATCTAAAATCTTTGAAATCTAAAGGTCGAATGATTAAACTGGCTCAGAATTTTCTTCCGTACATAAATAATCCATATTTGCAAAAGAAAGAAATTGAAAAAAAAAAGAATCTTCAAATTAGAAGAGAAATATATACGTGGAAGATTTTCGTTCCGGCCGGGACTCGAACCCAGTACCACGCGCTTGGAAGCCAACGGTCTAGCCATTAGGCTATCGGAGCTCTGTCGATGGAAGTCTTAAATATAATAAAAACAAAAAATGCACCTTGGTAATTATTGATTCAAACACTTTGAAATTTACAGGTCGAATAATTAAACTGACTCAGAATTTTTCTCCCTACATAAATAATCAATATTCGCAAAAGAGAAAAATTAAAAAGAAATGAAGAAGAAATTTCAAATTAGAAACTAAAAGTATACATTGAAGATTTTCGTTCAGGCTTGGACTCGAACCCAGGGCCACTCGCTTGGAAGCCTAACACTCTAGCCATTAGTCTATGGGAGCTCTGTCGGTGTGAGTTTTAAATATAATAAAAACAAAAAATGCACCTTGGTAATTGTTTATTTAAACACTTTGAAATCTTCGTGTCGAAAAATTAAACTGACTCAGAATTTTCTTCCCTACATAAATAATCAATAATTGCAAAGGAAAGAAATTGAAAAAAAAAAGAATTTTCAAATTAGAAAAGAAATATATACATTGAAGATATTCGCTCCGGCTGGGACTCGAACCCAGGCCACTCGCTTGGAAGACCAGCGGTCTAGCCATTAGGCTATCGGAGTTCTGTCGAGCGGAGTCTTACTGCCTGACTGATACTGCCTGACTGACAGACTGACTCACTGACTGACTGATACTGACTGACTGACTCACTGACCGAGACTGACTGACTAACTGCCTGACTGACTGAGACTGGACTGACTGACTGACTGACTAACTGACTGACTGAGACTGACTGACTGACTGCTTGACTCTCTGACTGGCTATTTCACTGACTGACTGAATGACTAAATGACTGACTGACACTGACTGACTGACTGCTTGACTACCTGACTGACTGCTTGACTGACTAACTGACTGGACAGGACTGACCGACTGACTGACTGACAGACTGACTGAATAAGGATGACTGACAGACTGACTGAATAAGGCTGACTGACTGACTGACTGAGAGACTGACTGAATAAGGCTGACCGACTGACTGACTGCCTGACTGACTGACTGACTGAATGACTGACTGACTGACTGACCGAGACTGACTGACTGACTGACTGAGACTGGACTGGACTGACTGACTGACTGACTGACTGAGACTGACTGACTGCTTTAGTGACTAACTGACTGCACAGGACTGAACGACTGACTGACTGACTGACTGCCTGACTGACTGACTGACTGAATGACTGACTGACTGAGACTAAATGACTGACTGCTTGACTGACTGGCTGAAGGACTAACTGACTGACTGAGTGACTGACTGACTGGACTGACTGACTGAGACTGAATGACTGAGTGCTTGACTGATTGACTGTCAGACTGACTGACTGACTTCGCAAAAGGGAAAAATAAAAAAAAAAAGAATTATAAAATTAGAAAAAAATATTTGCATTTAAGATTTCCTCTCCGGCTGGGATTTGAACCCAGGGCGACACTCATGGAAGCCCAACGCTCTCGCGAATATACTATCGGATCTCTGTTGATCGGTGTCTTAATTATAATGAAAACAAAAAATGCACCTTAGTAATTATTGATCTAAAATCTTTGAAATCTAAAGGTCGAATGATTAAACTGACTCAGAATTTTCTTTCGTACATAAATAATCCATATTTGCAAAAGAAAGAAATTGAAAAAAAAAAGAATCTTCAAATTAGAAGAGAAATATATACATGGAAGATTTTCGTTCCAGCCGGGACTCGAACCCAGTACCACGCGCTTGGAACCCAACGGTCTAGCCATTAGGCTATCGGAGCTCTGTCGATGGAAGTCTTAAATATAATAAAAACAAAAAATGCACCTTGGTAATTATTGATTCAAACACTTTGAAATTTACAGGTCGAATAATTAAACTGACTCAGAATTTTTCTCCCTACATAAATAATCAATATTCGCAAAAGAGAAAAATTAAAAAAAAAAGAAGAAGAAATTTCAAATTAGAAACTAAAAGTATACATTGAAGATTTTCGTTCAGGCTGGGACTCGAACCCAGGGCCACTCGCTTGGAAGCCTAACACTCTAGCCATTAGTCTATGGGAGTTCCGTCGGTGGGAGTTTTAAATATAATAAAAACAAAAAATGCACCTTGGTAATTGTTTATTTAAACACTTTGAAATCTTCGTGTCGAAAAATTAAACTGACTCAGAATTTTCTTCCCTACATAAATAATCAATAATTGCAAAGGAAAGAAATTGAAAAAAAAAAAGAATTTTCAAATTAGAAAAGAAATATATACATTGAAGATATTCGCTCCGGCTGGGACTCGAACCCAGGCCACTCGCTTGGAAGACCAGCGGTCTAGCCATTAGGCTATCGGAGTTCTGTCGAGCGGAGTCTTACTGCCTGACTGATACTGCCTGACTGACAGACTGACTCACTGACTGACTGATACTGACTGACTGGCTCACTGACCGAGACTGACTGACTAACTGCCTGACTGACTGAGACTGGACTGACTGACTGACTGACTGACTGACTGACTAACTGACTGACTGAGACTGACTGACTGACTGCTTGACTCTCTGACTGGCTATTTCACTGACTGACTGAATGACTAAATGACTGACTGACACTGACTGACTGACTGCTTGACTACCTGACTGACTGCTTGACTGACTAACTGACTGGACAGGACTGACCGACTGACTGACTGACAGACTGACTGAATAAGGATGACTGACAGACTGACTGAATAAGGCTGACTGACTGACTGACTGAGAGACTGACTGAATAAGGCTGACCGACTGACTGACTGCCTGACTGACTGACTGACTGAATGACTGACTGACTGACTGACCGAGACTGACTGACTGACTGACTGACTGAGACTGGACTGGACTGACTGACTGACTGACTGACTGAGACTGACTGACTGCTTTAGTGACTAACTGACTGCACAGGACTGACCGACTGACTGACTGACTGACTGCCTGACTGACTGACTGACTGAATGACTGACTGACTGAGACTAAATGACTGACTGCTTGACTGACTGGCTGAAGGACTAACTGACTGACTGAGTGACTGACTGACTGGACTGACTGACTGAGACTGAATGACTGAGTGCTTGACTGATTGACTGTCAGACTGACTGACTGACTTCGCAAAAGGGAAAAATAAAAAAAAAAAGAATTATAAAATTAGAAAAAAATATTTGCATTTAAGATTTCCTTTCCGGCTGGGATTTGAACCCAGGGCGACACTCATGGAAGCCCAACGCTCTCGCCAATATACTATCGGATCTTTGTTGATCGGTGTCTTAATTATAATAAAAACAAAAAATGCACTTTAGTAATTATTGATCTAAAATCTTTGAAATCTAAAGGTCGAATGATTAAACTGACTCAGAATTTTCTTCCGTACATAAATAATCCATATTTGCAAAAGAAAGAAATTGAAAAAAAAAAGAATCTTCAAATTAGAAGAGAAATATATACATGGAAGATTTTCGTTCCGGCCGGGACTCGAACCCAGTACCACGCGCTTGGAACCCAACGGTCTAGCCATTAGGCTATCGGAGCTCTGTCGATGGAAGTCTTAAATATAATAAAAACAAAAAATGCACCTTGGTAATTATTGATTCAAACACTTTGAAATTTACAGGTCGAATAATTAAACTGACTCAGAATTTTTCTCCCTACATAAATAATCAATATTCGCAAAAGAGAAAAATTAAAAAAAAAAGAAGAAGAAATTTCAAATTAGAAACTAAAAGTATACATTGAAGATTTTCGTTCAGGCTGGGACTCGAACCCAGTTCCAATCGCTTGGAAGCCTAACACTCTAGCCATTAGTCTATGGGAGCTCTGTCGGTGGGAGTTTTAAATATAATAAAAACAAAAAATGCACCTTGGTAATTGTTTATTTAAACACTTTGAAATCTTCGTGTCGAAAAATTAAACTGACTCAGAATTTTCTTCCCTACATAAACAATCAATAATTGCAAAGGAAAGAAATTGAAAAAAAAAAAGAATTTTCAAATTAGAAAAGAAATATATACATTGAAGATATTCGCTCCGGCTGGGACTCGAACCCAGGCCACTCGCTTGGAAGACCAGCGGTCTAGCCATTAGGCTATCGGAGTTCTGTCGAGCGGAGTCTTACTGCCTGACTGATACTGCCTGACTGACAGACTGACTCACTGACTGACTGATACTGACTGACTGACTCACTGACTGACCGAGACTGACTGACTAACTGCCTGACTGACTGAGACTGGACTGACTGACTGACTGACTGACTGACTGACTAACTGACTGACTGAGACTGACTGACTGACTGCTTGACTCTCTGACTGGCTATTTCACTGACTGACAGAATGACTAAATGACTGACTGACACTGACTGACTGACTGCTTGACTACCTGACTGACTGCTTGACTGACTAACTGACTGGACAGGACTGACCGACTGACTGACTGACAGACTGACTGAATAAGGATGACTGACAGACTGACTGAATAAGGCTGACTGACTGACTGACTGACAGACTGACTGAATAAGGCTGACCGACTGACTGACTGCCTGACTGACTGACTGACTGAATGACTGACTGACTGACTGACCGAGACTGACTGACTGACTGACTGAGACTGGACTGGACTGACTGACTGACCGACTGACTGAGACTGACTGACTGCTTTAGTGACTAACTGACTGCACAGGACTGACCGACTGACTGACTGACTGACTGACTGCCTGACTGACTGACTGACTGAATGACTGACTGACTGAGACTAAATGACTGACTGCTTGACTGACTGGCTGAAGGACTAACTGACTGACTGAGTGACTGACTGACTGGACTGACTGACTGAGACTGAATGACTGAGTGCTTGACTGATTGACTGTCAGACTGACTAACTGACTTCGCAAAAGGGAAAAATAAAAAAAAAAGAATTATAAAATATTTGCATTTAAGATTTCCTTTCCGGCCGTGACTCGAACCCAGTACCACGCGCTAGGAACCCAACGGTCTAGCCATTAGGCTATCGGAGCTCTGTCGATGGAAGTCTTAAATATAATAAAAACAAAAAATGCACCTTGGTAATTATTGATTCAAACACTTTGAAATTTACAGGTCGAATTATTAAACTGACTCAGAATTTTTCTCCCTACATAAATAATAAATATTCGCAAAAGAGAAAAATTAAAAAAAAAAGAAGAAGAAATTTCAAATTAGAAACTAAAAGTATACATTGAAGATTTTCGTTCAGGCTTGGACTCGAACCTAGGGCCACTCGCTTGGAAGCCTAACACTCTAGCCATTAGTCTATGGGAGCTCTGTCGGTGGGAGTTTTAAATATAATAAAAACAAAAAATGCACCTTGGTAATTGTTTATTTAAACACTTTGAAATCTTCGTGTCGAAAAATTAAACTGACTCAGAATTTTCTTCCCTACATAAATAATCAATAATTGCAAAGGAAAGAAATTGAAAAAAAAAAGAATTTTCAAATTAGAAAAGAAATATATACATTGAAGATATTCGCTCCGGCTGGGACTCGAACCCAGGCCACTCGCTTGGAAGACCAGCGGTCTAGCCATTAGGCTATCGGAGTTCTGTCGAGCGGAGTCTTACTGCCTGACTGATACCGCCTGACTGACAGACTGACTCACTGACTGACTGATACTGACTGACTGACTCACTGACTGACCGAGACTGACTGACTAACTGCCTGACTGACTGAGACTGGACTGACTGACTGACTGACTGACTGACTGACTAACTGACTGACTAACTGACTGACTGAGACTGACTGACTGACTGCTTGACTCTCTGACTGGCTATTTCACTGACTGACTGAATGACTAAATGACTGACTGACACTGACTGACTGACTGCTTGACTACCTGACTGACTGCTTGACTGACTAACTGACTGGACAGGACTGACCGACTGACTGACTGACAGACTGACTGAATAAGGATGACTGACAGACTGACTGAATAAGGCTGACTGACTGACTGACTGACAGACTGACTGAATAAGGCTGACCGACTGACTGACTGCCTGACTGACTGACTGACTGAATGACTGACTGACTGACTGACCGAGACTGACTGACTGACTGACTGAGACTGGACTGGACTGGACTGACTGACTGACTGACTGACTGAGACTGACTGACTGCTTTAATGACTAACTGACTGCACAGGACTGACCGACTGACTGACTGACTGACTGCCTGACTGACTGAATGACTGACTGACTGACTGACTGAATGACTGACTGACTGACTGACTGGCTGAAGGACTAACTGACTGACTGAGTGACTGACTGACTGGACTGACTGACTGAGACTGAATGACTGAGTGCTTGACTGATTGACTGTCAGACTGACTGACTGACTTCGCAAAAGGGAAAAATAAAAAAAAAAGAATTATAAAATTAGAAAAAAATATTTGCATTTAAGATTTCCTTTCCGGCCGGGACTCGAACCCAGTACCACGCGCTAGGAACCCAACGGTCTAGCCATTAGGCTATCGGAGCTCTGTCGATGGAAGTCTTAAATATAATAAAAACAAAAAATGCACCTTGGTAATTATTGATTCAAACACTTTGAAATTTACAGGTCGAATAATTAAACTGACTCAGAATTTTTCTCCCTACATAAATAATCAATATTCGCAAAAGAGAAAAATTAAAAAAAAAAAAGAAGAAGAAATTTCAAATTAGAAACTAAAAGTATACATTGAAGATTTTCGTTCAGGCTGGGACTCGAACCCAGGGCCACTCGCTTGGAAGCCTAACACTCTAGCCATTAGTCTATGGGAGCTCTGTCGGTGGGAGTTTTAAATATAATAAAAACAAAAAATGCACCTTGGTAATTGTTTATTTAAAAACTTTGAAATCTTCGTGTCGAAAAATTAAACTGACTCAGAATTTTCTTCCCTACATAAATAATCAATAATTGCAAAGGAAAGAAATTGAAAAAAAAAGAATTTTCAAATTAGAAAAGAAATATATACATTGAAGATATTCGCTCCGGCTGGGACTCGAACCCAGGCCACTCGCTTGGAAGACCAGCGGTCTAGCCATTAGGCGATCGGAGTTCTGTCGAGCGGAGTCTTACTGCCTGACTGATACTGCCTGACTGACAGACTGACTCACTGACTGACTGACTGAGACTGGACTGACTCACTGACTGACCGAGACTGACTGAATAACTGCCTGACTGACTGAGACTGGACTGACTGACTGCCTGACTGACTGAGACTGGACTGACTGACTGACTGACTGACTGACTGACTAACTGACTGACTGAGACTGACTGACTGACTGCTTGACTCTCTGACTGACTGCTTGACTCTCTGACTGGCTATTTCACTGACTGACTGAATGACTAAATGACTGACTGACACTGACTGACTGACTGCTTGACTACCTGACTGACTGCTTGACTGACTAACTGACTGGACAGGACTGACCGACTGACTGACTGACAGACTGACTGAATAAGGATGACTGACAGACTGACTGAATAAGGCTGACTGACTGACTGACTGACAGACTGACTGAATAAGGCTGACCGACTGACTGACTGCCTGACTGACTGACTGACTGAATGACTGACTGACTGACTGACCGAGACTGATGACTGACTGACTGAGACTGGACTGGACTGGACTGACTGACTGACTGAGACTGACTGACTGCTTTAATGACTAACTGACTGCACAGGACTGACCGACTGACTGACTGACTGACTGCCTGACTGACTGACTGACTGAATGACTGACTGACTGACTGACTGAATGACTGACTGGCTGAAGGACTAACTGACTGACTGAGTGACTGACTGACTGGACTGACTGACTGAGACTGAATGACTGAGTGCTTGACTGATTGACTGTCAGACTGACTGACTGACTTCGCAAAAGGGAAAAATAAAAAAAAAAGAATTATAAAATTAGAAAAAAATATTTGCATTTAAGATTTCCTTTCCGGCCGGGACTCGAACCCAGTACCACGCGCTAGGAACCCAACGGTCTAGCCATTAGGCTATCGGAGCTCTGTCGATGGAAGTCTTAAATATAATAAAAACAAAAAATGCACCTTGGTAATTATTGATTCAAACACTTTGAAATTTACAGGTCGAATAATTAAACTGACTCAGAATTTTTCTCCCTACATAAATAATCAATATTCGCAAAAGAGAAAAATTAAAAAAAAAAGAAGAAGAAATTTCAAATTAGAAACTAAAAGTATACATTGAAGATTTTCGTTCAGGCTGGGACTCGAACCCAGGGCCACTCGCTTGGAAGCCTAACACTCTAGCCATTAGTCTACGGGAGCTCTGTCGGTGGGAGTTTTAAATATAATAAAAACAAAAAATGCACCTTGGTAATTGTTTATTTAAACACTTTGAAATCTTCGTGTCGAAAAATTAAACTGACTCAGAATTTTCTTCCCTACATAAATAATCAATAATTGCAAAGGAAAGAAATTGAAAAAAAAAAGAATTTTCAAATTAGAAAAGAAATATATACATTGAAGATATTCGCTCCGGCTGGGACTCGAACCCAGGCCACTCGCTTGGAAGACCAGCGGTCTAGCCATTAGGCTATCGGAGTTCTGTCGAGCGGAGTCTTACTGCCTGACTGATACTGCCTGACTGACAGACTGACTCACTGACTGACTGACTGAGACTGGACTGACTCACTGACTGACCGAGACTGACTGAATAACTGCCTGACTGACTGAGACTGGACTGACTGACTGCCTGACTGACTGAGACTGGACTGACTGACTGACTGACTGACTGACTGACTAACTGACTGACTGAGACTGACTGACTGACTGCTTTACTCTCTGACTGGCTATTTCACTGACTGACTGAATGACTAAATGACTGACTGACACTGACTGACTGACTGCTTGACTACCTGACTGACTGCTTGACTGACTAACTGACTGGACAGGACTGACCGACTGACTGACTGACAGACTGACTGAATAAGGATGACTGACAGACTGACTGAATAAGGCTGACTGACTGACTGACTGACAGACTGACTGAATAAGGCTGACCGACTGACTGACTGCCTGACTGACTGACTGACTGAATGACTGACTGACTGACTGACCGAGACTGACTGACTGACTGACTGAGACTGGACTGGACTGGACTGACTGACTGACTGACTGACTGAGACTGACTGACTGCTTTAATGACTAACTGACTGCACAGGACTGACCGACTGACTGACTGACTGACTGCCTGACTGACTGACTGACTGAATGACTGACTGACTGACTGACTGAATGACTGACTGACTGACTGACTGGCTGAAGGACTAACTGACTGACTGAGTGACTGACTGACTGGACTGACTGACTGAGACTAAATGACTGAGTGCTTGACTGATTGACTGTCAGACTGACTGACTGACTTCGCAAAAGGGAAAAATAAAAAAAAAAGAATTATAAAATTAGAAAAAAATATTTGCATTTAAGATTTCCTTTCCGGCCGGGACTCGAACCCAGTACCACGCGCTAGGAACCCAACGGTCTAGCCATTAGGCTATCGGAGCTCTGTCGATGGAAGTCTTAAATATAATAAAAACAAAAAATGCACCTTGGTAATTATTGATTCAAACACTTTGAAATTTACAGGTCGAATAATTAAACTGACTCAGAATTTTTCTCCCTACATAAATAATCAATATTCGCAAAAGAGAAAAATTAAAAAAAAAAGAAGAAGAAATTTCAAATTAGAAACTAAAAGTATACATTGAAGATTTTCGTTCAGGCTGGGACTCGAACCCAGGGCCACTCGCTTGGAAGCCTAACACTCTAGCCATTAGTCTATGGGAGCTCTGTCGGTGGGAGTTTTAAATATAATAAAAACAAAAAATGCACCTTGGTAATTGTTTATTTAAACACTTTGAAATCTTCGTGTCGAAAAATTAAACTGACTCAGAATTTTCTTCCCTACATAAATAATCAATAATTGCAAAGGAAAGAAATTGAAAAAAAAAAGAATTTTCAAATTAGAAAAGAAATATATACATTGAAGATATTCGCTCCGGCTGAGACTCGAACCCAGGCCACTCGCTTGGAAGACCAGCGGTCTAGCCATTAGGCTATCGGAGTTCTGTCGAGCGGGGTCTTACTGCCTGACTGATACTGCCTGACTGACAGACTGACTCACTGACTGACTGACTGAGACTGGACTGACTCACTGACTGACCGAGACTGACTGAATAACTGCCTGACTGACTGAGACTGGACTGACTGACTGCCTGACTGACTGAGACTGGACTGACTGACTGACTGACTGACTGACTGACTAACTGACTGACTGACTGACTAACTGACTGACTGAGACTGACTGACTGACTGCTTGACTCTCTGACTGACTGCTTGACTCTCTGACTGGCTATTTCACTGACTGACTGAATGACTAAATGACTGACTGACACTGACTGACTGACTGCTTGACTACCTGACTGACTGCTTGACTGACTAACTGACTGGACAGGACTGACCGACTGACTGACTGACAGACTGACTGAATAAGGATGACTGACAGACTGACTGAATAAGGCTGACTGACTGACTGACTGACAGACTGACTGAATAAGGCTGACCGACTGACTGACTGCCTGACTGACTGACTGACTGAATGACTGACTGACTGACTGACCGAGACTGATGACTGACTGACTGAGACTGGACTGGACTGGACTGACTGACTGACTGAGACTGACTGACTGCTTTAATGACTAACTGACTGCACAGGACTGACCGACTGACTGACTGACTGACTGCCTGACTGACTGACTGACTGAATGACTGACTGACTGACTGACTGAATGACTGACTGGCTGAAGGACTAACTGACTGACTGAGTGACTGACTGACTGGACTGACTGACTGAGACTGAATGACTGAGTGCTTGACTGATTGACTGTCAGACTGACTGACTGACTTCGCAAAAGGGAAAAATAAAAAAAAAAGAATTATAAAATTAGAAAAAAATATTTGCATTTAAGATTTCCTTTCCGGCCGGGACTCGAACCCAGTACCACGCGCTAGGAACCCAACGGTCTAGCCATTAGGCTATCGGAGCTCTGTCGATGGAAGTCTTAAATATAATAAAAACAAAAAATGCACCTTGGTAATTATTGATTCAAACACTTTGAAATTTACAGGTCGAATAATTAAACTGACTCAGAATTTTTCTCCCTACATAAATAATCAATATTCGCAAAAGAGAAAAATTAAAAAAAAAAGAAGAAGAAATTTCAAATTAGAAACTAAAAGTATACATTGAAGATTTTCGTTCAGGCTGGGACTCGAACCCAGGGCCACTCGCTTGGAAGCCTAACACTCTAGCCATTAGTCTACGGGAGCTCTGTCGGTGGGAGTTTTAAATATAATAAAAACAAAAAATGCACCTTGGTAATTGTTTATTTAAACACTTTGAAATCTTCGTGTCGAAAAATTAAACTGACTCAGAATTTTCTTCCCTACATAAATAATCAATAATTGCAAAGGAAAGAAATTGAAAAAAAAAAGAATTTTCAAATTAGAAAAGAAATATATACATTGAAGATATTCGCTCCGGCTGGGACTCGAACCCAGGCCACTCGCTTGGAAGACCAGCGGTCTAGCCATTAGGCTATCGGAGTTCTGTCGAGCGGAGTCTTACTGCCTGACTGATACTGCCTGACTGACAGACTGACTCACTGACTGACTGACTGAGACTGGACTGACTCACTGACTGACCGAGACTGACTGAATAACTGCCTGACTGACTGAGACTGGACTGACTGACTGCCTGACTGACTGAGACTGGACTGACTGACTGACTGACTGACTGACTGACTAACTGACTGACTGAGACTGACTGACTGACTGCTTTACTCTCTGACTGGCTATTTCACTGACTGACTGAATGACTAAATGACTGACTGACACTGACTGACTGACTGCTTGACTACCTGACTGACTGCTTGACTGACTAACTGACTGGACAGGACTGACCGACTGACTGACTGACAGACTGACTGAATAAGGATGACTGACAGACTGACTGAATAAGGCTGACTGACTGACTGACTGACAGACTGACTGAATAAGGCTGACCGACTGACTGACTGCCTGACTGACTGACTGACTGAATGACTGACTGACTGACTGACCGAGACTGACTGACTGACTGACTGAGACTGGACTGGACTGGACTGACTGACTGACTGACTGACTGAGACTGACTGACTGCTTTAATGACTAACTGACTGCACAGGACTGACCGACTGACTGACTGACTGACTGCCTGACTGACTGACTGACTGAATGACTGACTGACTGACTGACTGAATGACTGACTGACTGACTGACTGGCTGAAGGACTAACTGACTGACTGAGTGACTGACTGACTGGACTGACTGACTGAGACTAAATGACTGAGTGCTTGACTGATTGACTGTCAGACTGACTGACTGACTTCGCAAAAGGGAAAAATAAAAAAAAAAGAATTATAAAATTAGAAAAAAATATTTGCATTTAAGATTTCCTTTCCGGCCGGGACTCGAACCCAGTACCACGCGCTAGGAACCCAACGGTCTAGCCATTAGGCTATCGGAGCTCTGTCGATGGAAGTCTTAAATATAATAAAAACAAAAAATGCACCTTGGTAATTATTGATTCAAACACTTTGAAATTTACAGGTCGAATAATTAAACTGACTCAGAATTTTTCTCCCTACATAAATAATCAATATTCGCAAAAGAGAAAAATTAAAAAAAAAAGAAGAAGAAATTTCAAATTAGAAACTAAAAGTATACATTGAAGATTTTCGTTCAGGCTGGGACTCGAACCCAGGGCCACTCGCTTGGAAGCCTAACACTCTAGCCATTAGTCTATGGGAGCTCTGTCGGTGGGAGTTTTAAATATAATAAAAACAAAAAATGCACCTTGGTAATTGTTTATTTAAACACTTTGAAATCTTCGTGTCGAAAAATTAAACTGACTCAGAATTTTCTTCCCTACATAAATAATCAATAATTGCAAAGGAAAGAAATTGAAAAAAAAAAGAATTTTCAAATTAGAAAAGAAATATATACATTGAAGATATTCGCTCCGGCTGAGACTCGAACCCAGGCCACTCGCTTGGAAGACCAGCGGTCTAGCCATTAGGCTATCGGAGTTCTGTCGAGCGGGGTCTTACTGCCTGACTGATACTGCCTGACTGACAGACTGACTCACTGACTGACTGACTGAGACTGGACTGACTCACTGACTGACCGAGACTGACTGAATAACTGCCTGACTGACTGAGACTGGACTGACTGACTGCCTGACTGACTGAGACTGGACTGACTGACTGACTGACTGACTGACTGACTAACTGACTGACTGAGACTGACTGACTGACTGCTTGACTCTCTGACTGGCTATTTCACTGACTGACTGAATGACTAAATGACTGACTGACACTGACTGACTGACTGCTTGACTACCTGACTGACTGCTTGACTGACTAACTGACTGGACAGGACTGACCGACTGACTGACTGACAGACTGACTGAATAAGGATGACTGACAGACTGACTGAATAAGGCTGACTGACTGACTGACTGACAGACTGACTGAATAAGGCTGACCGACTGACTGACTGCCTGACTGACTGACTGACTGAATGACTGACTGACTGACTGACCGAGACTGACTGACTGACTGACTGAGACTGGACTGGACTGGACTGACTGACTGACTGACTGACTGAGACTGACTGACTGCTTTAATGACTGACTGACTGCACAGGACTGACCGACTGACTGACTGACTGACTGCCTGACTGACTGACTGACTGAATGACTGACTGACTGAGACTAAATGACTGACTGCTTGACTGACTGGCTGAAGGACTAACTGACTGACTGAGTGACTGACTGACTGGACTGACTGACTGAGACTGAATGACTGAGTGCTTGACTGATTGACTGTCAGACTGACTGACTGACTTCGCAAAAGGGAAAAATAAAAAAAAGAATTATAAAATTAGAAAAAAATATTTGCATTTAAGATTTCCTTTCCGGCCGGGACTCGAACCCAGAACCACGCGCTAGGAACCCAACGGTCTAGCCATTAGGCTATCGGAGCTCTGTCGATGGAAGTCTTAAATATAATAAAAACAAAAAATGCACCTTGGTAATTATTGATTCAAACACTTTGAAATTTACAGGTCGAATAATTAAACTGACTCAGAATTTTTCTCCCTACATAAATAATCAATATTCGCAAAAGAGAAAAATTAAAAAAAAAAAGAAGAAGAAATTTCAAATTAGAAACTAAAAGTATACATTGAAGATTTTCGTTCAGGCTGGGACTCGAACCCAGGGCCACTCGCTTGGAAGCCTAACACTCTAGCCATTAGTCTATGGGAGCGCTGTCGGTGGGAGTTTTAAATATAATAAAAACAAAAAATGCACCTTGGTAATTGTTTATTTAAACACTTTGAAATCTTCGTGTCGAAAAATTAAACTGACTCAGAATTTTCTTCCCTACATAAATAATCAATAATTGCAAAGGAAAGAAATTGAAAAAAAAAAAGAATTTTCAAATTAGAAAAGAAATATATACATTGAAGATATTCGCTCCGGCTGGGACTCGAACCCAGGCCACTCGCTTGGAAGACCAGCGGTCTAGCCATTAGGCTATCGGAGTTCTGTCGAGCGGAGTCTTACTGCCTGACTGATACTGCCTGACTGACAGACTGACTCACTGACTGACTGATACTGACTGACTGACTCACTGACTGACCGAGACTGACTGACTAACTGCCTGACTGACTGAGACTGGACTGACTGACTGACTGACTGACTGACTGACTAACTGACTGACTGAGACTGACTGACTGACTGCTTGACTCTCTGACTGGCTATTTCACTGACTGACTGAATGACTAAATGACTGACTGACACTGACTGACTGACTGCTTGACTACCTGACTGACTGCTTGACTGACTAACTGACTGGACAGGACTGACCGACTGACTGACTGACAGACTGACTGAATAAGGATGACTGACAGACTGACTGAATAAGGCTGACTGACTGACTGACTGACTGCCTGACTGACTGACTGACTGAATGACTGACTGACTGACTGCCTGACTGACTGACTGACTGAATGACTGACTGACTGAGACTAAATGACTGACTACTTGACTGACTGGCTGAAGGACTAACTGACTGACTGAGTGACTGACTGACTGGACTGACTGACTGAGACTGAATGACTGAGTGCTTGACTGATTGACTGTCAGACTGACTGACTGACTTCGCAAAAGGGAAAAATAAAAAAAAAAAGAATTATAAAATTAGAAAAAAATATTTGCATTTAAGATTTCCTTTCCGGCTGGGATTTGAACCCAGGGCGACACTCATGGAAGCCCAACGCTCTCGCCAATATACTATCGGATCTCTGTTGATCGGTGTCTTAATTATAATAAAAACAAAAAATGCACCTTAGTAATTATTGATCTAAAATCTTTGAAATCTAAAGTTCGAATGATTAAACTGACTCAGAATTTTCTTCCGTACATAAATAATCCATATTTGCAAAAGAAAGAAATTGAAAAAAAAAAGAATCTTCAAATTAGAAGAGAAATATATACATGGAAGATTTTCGTTCCGGCCGGGACTCGAACCCAGGGCCACTCGCTTGCAAGCCTAACACTCTAGCCATTAGTCTATGGGAGCTCTGTCGGTGGGAGTTTTAAATATAATAAAAAAAAAATGCACCTTGGTAATTGTTTATTTAAACACTTTGACATCTTCGTGTCGAAAAATTAAACTGACTCAGAATTTTCTTCCCTACATAAATAATCAATAATTGCAAAGGAAAGAAATTGAAAAAAAAAAGAATTTTCAAATTAGAAAAGAAATATATACATTGAAGATATTCGCTCCGGCTGGGACTAGAACCCAGGCCACTCGCTTGGAAGACCAGCGGTCTAGCCATTAGGCTATCGGAGTTCTGTCGAGCGGAGTCTTACTGCCTGACTGATACTGCCTGACTGACAGACTGACTCACTGACTGACTGATACTGACTGACTGACTCACTGACTGACCGAGACTGACTGACTAACTGCCTGACTGACTGAGACTGGACTGACTCACTGACTGACCGAGACTGACTGACTAACTGCCTGACTGACTGAGACTGGACTGACTGACTGACTGACTGACTGACTGACTAACTGACTGACTGAGACTGACTGACTGACTGCTTGACTCTCTGACTGGCTATTTCACTGACTGACTGAATGACTAAATGACTGACTGACACTGACTGACTGACTGCTTGACTACCTGACTGACTGCTTGACTGACTAACTGACTGGACAGGACTGACCGACTGACTGACTGACAGACTGACTGAATAAGGCTGACTGACTGACTGACTGACAGACTGACTGAATAAGGCTGACCGACTGACTGACTGCCTGACTGACTGACTGACTGACTGACCGAGACTGGATTGGACTGACTGACTGACTGACTGACTGAGACTGACTGACTGCTTTAGTGACTAACTGACTGCACAGGACTGACCGACTGACTGACTGACTGACTGCCTGACTGACTGACTGACTGAATGACTGACTGACTGAGACTAAATGACTGACTGCTTGACTGACTGGCTGAAGGACTAACTGACTGACTGAGTGACTGACTGACTGGACTGACTGACTGAGACTGAATGACTGAGTGCTTGACTGATTGACTGTCAGACTGACTGACTGACTTCGCAAAAGGGAAAAATAAAAAAAAAGAATTATAAAATTAGAAAAAAATATTTGCATTTAAGATTTCCTTTCCGGCCGGGACTCGAACCCAGTACCACGCGCTAGGAACCCAACGGTCTAGCCATTAGGCTATCGGAGCTCTGTCGATGGAAGTCTTAAATATAATAAAAACAAAAAATGCACCTTGGTACTTATTGATTCAAACACTTTAAAATTTACAGGTCGAATAATTAAACTGACTCAGAATTTTTCTCCCTACATAAATAATCAATATTCGCAAAAGAGAAAAATTAAAAAAAAAAGAAGAAGAAATTTCAAATTAGAAACTAAAAGTATACATTGAAGATTTTCGTTCAGGCTAGGACTCGAACCCAGGGCCACTCGCTCGGAAGCCTAACACTCTAGCCATTAGTCTATGGGAGCTCTGTCGGTGGGAGTTTTAAATATAATAAAAACAAAAAATGCACCTTGGTAATTGTTTATTTAAACACTTTGAAATCTTCGTGTCGAAAAATTAAACTGACTCAGAATTTTCTTCCCTACATAAATAATCAATAATTGCAAATTAAAGAAATTGAAAAAAAAAAAGAATTTTCAAATTAGAAAAGAAATATATACATTGAAGATATTCGCTCCGGCTGGGACTCGAACCCAGGCCACTCGCTTGGAAGACCAGCGGTCTAGCCATTAGGCTATCGGAGTTCTGTCGAGCGGAGTCTTACTGCCTGACTGATACTGCCTGACTGACAGACTGACTCACTGACTGACTGATACTGACTGACTGACTCACTGACTGACCGAGACTGACTGACTAACTGCCTGACTGACTGAGACTGGACTGACTGACTGACTGACTGACTGACTGACTAACTGACTGACTGAGACTGACTGACTGACTGCTTGACTCTCTGACTGGCTATTTCACTGACTGACTGAATGACTAAATGACTGACTGACACTGACTGACTGACTGCTTGACTACCTGACTGACTGCTTGACTGACTAACTGACTGGACAGGACTGACCGACTGACTGACTGACAGACTGACTGAATAAGGCTGACTGACTGACTGACTGACAGACTGACTGAATAAGGCTGACTGACTGACTGACTGACAGACTGACTGAATAAGGCTGACCGACTGACTGACTGCCTGACTGACTGACTGACTGAATGACTGACTGACTGACTGACCGAGACTGACTGACTGACTGACTGAGACTGGACTGGATTGACTGACTGACTGACTGACTGAGACTGACTGACTGCTTTAGTGACTAACTGACTGCACAGGAATGACCGACTGACTGACTGACTGACTGCCTGACTGACTGACTGACTGAATGACTGACTGACTGAGACTAAATGACTGACTGCTTGACTGACTGGCTGATGGACTAACTGACTGACTGAGTGACTGACTGACTGGACTGACTGAATGAGACTGAATGACTGAGTGCTTGACTGATTGACTGTCAGACTGACTGACTGACTTCGCAAAAGGGAAAAATAAAAAAAAAAAGAATTATAAAATTAGAAAAAAATATTTGCATTTAAGATTTCCTTTCCGGCTGGGATTTGAACCCAGGGCGACACTCATGGAAGCCCAACGCTCTCGCCAATATACTATCGGATCTCTGTTGATCGGTGTCTTAATTATAATAAAAACAAAAAATGCACCTTAGTAATTATTGATCTCAAATCTTTGAAATCTAAAGGTCGAATGATTAAACTGACTCAGAATTTTCTTCCGTACATAAATAATCCATATTTGCAAAAGAAAGAAATTGAAAAAAAAAGAATCTTCAAATTAGAAGAGAAATATATACATGGAAGATTTTCGTTCCGGCCGGGACTCGAACCCAGTACCACGCGCTTGGAACCCAACGGTCTAGCCATTAGGCTATCGGAGCTCTGTCGATGGAAGTCTTAAATATAATAAAAACAAAAAATGCACCTTGGTAATTATTGATTCAAACACTTTGAAATTTACAGGTCGAATAATTAAACTGACTCAGAATTTTTCTCCCTACATAAATAATCAATATTCGCAAAAGAGAAAAATTAAAAAAAAAAGAAGAAGAAATTTCAAATTAGAAACTAAAAGTATACATTGAAGATTTTCGTTCTGGCTGGGACTCGAACCCTGGGCCACTCGCTTGGAAGCCTAACACTCTAGCCATTAGTCTATGGGAGCTCTGTCGGTGGGAGTTTTAAATATAATAAAAACAAAAGCTGCACCTTGGTAATTGTTTATTTAAACACTTTGAAATCTTCGTGTCGGAAAATTAAACTGACTCAGAATTTTCTTCCCTACATAAATAATCAATAATTGCAAAGGAAAGAAATTGAAAAAAAAAAGAATTTTCAAATTAGATAAGAAATATATACATTGAAGATATTCGCTCAGGCTGGGACTCGAACCCAGGCCACTCGCTTGGAAGACCAGCGGTCTAGCCATTAGGCTATCGGAGTGCTGTCGAGCGGAGTCTTACTGCCTGACTGATACTGCCTGACTGACAGACTGACTCACTGACTGACTGATACTGACTGACTGACTCACTGACTGACCGAGACTGACTGACTAACTGCCTGACTGACTGAGACTGGACTGACTGACTGACTGACTGACTGACTAACTGACTGACTGAGACTGACTGACTGACTGCTTGACTCTCTGACTGGCTATTTCACTGACTGACTGAATGACTAAATGACTGACTGACACTGACTGACTGACTGCTTGACTACCTGACTGACTGCTTGACTACCTGACTGACTGCTTGACTGACTAACTGACTGGACAGGACTGACCGACTGGCTGACTGACAGACTGACTGAATAAGGATGACTGACAGACTGACTGAATAAGGCTGACTGACTGACAGACTGACTGAATAAGGCTGACCGACTGACTGACTGCCTGACTGACTGACTGACTGAATGACTGACTGACTGACTGACCGAGACAGACTGACTGACTGACTGAGACTGGACTGGACTGACTGACTGACTGACTGACTGAGACTGACTGACTGCTTTAGTGACTAACTGACTGCACAGGAATGACCGACTGACTGACTGACTGACTGCCTGACTGACTGACTGACTGAATGACTGACTGACTGAGACTAAATGACTGACTGCTTGACTGACTGGCTGATGGACTAACTGACTGACTGAGTGACTGACTGACTGGACTGACTGAATAAGACTGAATGACTGAGTGCTTGACTGATTGACTGTCAGACTGACTGACTGACTTCGCAAAAGGGAAAAATAAAAAAAAAAGAATTATAAAATTAGAAAAAAATATTTGCATTTAAGATTTCCTTTCCGGCCGGGACTCGAACCCAGTACCACGCGCTAGGAACCCAACGGTCTAGCCATTAGGCTATCGGAGCTCTGTCGATGGAAGTCTTAAATATAATAAAAACAAAAAATGCACCTTGGTAATTATTGATTCAAACACTTTGAAATTTACAGGTCGAATAATTAAACTGACTCAGAATTTTTCTCCCTACATAAATAATCAATACTCGCAAAAGAGAAAAATTAAAAAAAAAAGAAGAAGAAATTTCAAATTAGAAACTAAAAGTATACATTGAAGATTTTCGTTCAGGCTGGGACTCGAACCCAGGGCCACTCGCTTGGAAGCCTAACACTCTAGCCATTAGTATATGGGAGCTCTGTCGGTGGGAGTTTTAAATATAATAAAAACAAAAAATGCACCTTGGTAATTGTTTATTTAAACACTTTGAAATCTTCGTGTCGAAAAATTAAACTGACTCAGAATTTTCTTCCCTACATAAATAATCAATAATTGAAAAGGAAAGAAATTGAAAAAAAAAAGAATTTTCAAATTAGAAAAGAAATATATACATTGAAGATATTCGCTCCGGCTGGGACTCGAACCCAGGCCACTCGCTTGGAAGACCAGCGGTCTAGCCATTAGGCTATCGGAGTTCTGTCGAGCGGAGTCTTACTGCCTGACTGATACTGCCTGACTGACAGACTGACTCACTGACTGACTGATACTGACTGACTGACTCACTGACTGACCGAGACTGACTGACTAACTGCCTGACTGACTGAGACTGGACTGACTGACTGACTGACTGACTGACTGACTAACTGACTGACTGAGACTGACTGACTGACTGCTTGACTCTCTGACTGGCTATTTCACTGACTGACTGAATGACTAAATGACTGACTGACACTGACTGACTGACTGCTTGACTGCTTGACTGACTAACTGACTGGACAGGACTGACCGACTGACTGACTGACAGACTGACTGAATAAGGATGACTGACAGACTGACTGAATAAGGCTGACTGACTGACTGACTGACAGACTGACTGAATAAGGCTGACCGACTGACTGACTGCCTGACTGACTGACTGACTGAATGACTGACTGACTGACTGACCGAGACTGACTGACTGACTGACTGAGACTGGACTGGACTGACTGACTGACTGACTGACTGAGACTGACTGACTGCTTTAGTGACTAACTGACTGCACAGGACTGACCGACTGACTGACTGACTGACTGCCTGACTGACTGACTGACTGAATGACTGACTGACTGAGACTAAATGACTGACTGCTTGACTGACTGGCTGAAGGACTAACTGACTGACTGAGTGACTGACTGACTGGACTGACTGACTGAGACTGAATGACTGAGTGCTTGACTGATTGACTGTCAGACTGACTGACTGACTTCGCAAAAGGGAAAAATAAAAAATAAAAATTATAAAATTAGAAAAAAGTATTTGCATTTAAGATTTCCTTTCCGGCTGGGATTTGAACCCAGGGCGACACTCATGGAAGCCCAACGCTCTCGCCATTATACTATCGGATCTCTGTTGATCGGTGTCTTAATTATAATAAAAACAAAAAATGCACCTTAGTAATTATTGATCTAAAATCTTTGAAATCTAAAGGTCGAATGATTAAACTGACTCAGAATTTTCTTCCGTACATAAATAATCCATATTTGCAAAAGAAAGAAATTGAAAAAAAAAAGAATCTTCAAATTAGAAGAGAAATATATACATGGAAGATTTTCGTTCCGGCCGGGACTCGAACCCAGTACCACGCGCTTGGAACCCAACGGTCTAGCCATTAGGCTATCGGAGCTCTGTCGATGGAAGTCTTAAATATAATAAAAACAAAAAATGCACCTTGGTAATTATTGATTCAAACACTTTGAAATTTACAGGTCGAATAATTAAACTGACTCAGAATTTTTCTCCCTACATAAATAATCAATATTCGCAAAAGAGAAAAATTAAAAAAAAAAGAAGAAGAAATTTCAAATTAGAAACTAAAAGTATACATTGAAGATTTTCGTTCAGGCTGGGACTCGAACCCAGGGCCACTCGCTTGGAAGCCTAACACTCTAGCCATTAGTCTATGGTAGCTCTGTCGGTGGGAGTTTTAAATATAATAAAAACAAAAAATGCACCTTGGTAATTGTTTATTTAAACACTTTGAAATCTTCGTGTCGAAAAATTAAACTGACTCAGAATTTTCTTCCCTACATAAATAATCAATAATTGCAAAGGAAAGAAATTGAAAAAAAAAAGAATTTTCAAATTAGAAAAGAAATATATACATTGAAGATATTCGCTCCGGCTGGGACTCGAACCCAGGCCACTCGCTTGGAAGACCAGCGGTCTAGCCATTAGGCTATCGGAGTTCTGTCGAGCGGAGTCTTACTGCCTGACTGATACTGCCTGACTAACAGACTGACTCACTGACTGACTGATACTGACTGACTGACTCACTGACTGACCGAGACTGACTGACTAACTGCCTGACTGACTGAGACTGGACTGACTGACTTACTGACTGACTGACTGACTAACTGACTGACTGAGACTGACTGATTGACTGCTTGACTCTCTGACTGGCTATTTCACTGACTGACTGAATGACTAAATGACTGACTGACTGCTTGACTGACTAACTGACTGGACAGGACTGACCGACTGACAGACTGACTGAATAAGGCTGACTGACTGACTGACTGACTGACTGACTGACAGACTGACTGAATAAGGCTGACTGACTGACTGACTGACAGACTGACTGAATAAGGCTGACCGACTGACTGACTGCCTGACTGACTGACTGACTGAATGACTGACTGACTGACTGACCGAGACTGACTGACTGACTGACTGAGACTGGACTGGACTGACTGACTGACTGACTGACTGAGACTGACTGACTGCTTTAGTGACTAACTGACTGCACAGGACTGACCGACTGACTGACTGACTGACTGCCTGACTGACTGACTGACTGAATGACTGACTGACTGAGACTAAATGACTGACTGCTTGACTGACTGGCTGAAGGACTAACTGACTGACTGAGTGACTGACTGACTGGACTGACTGACTGAGACTGAATGACTGAGTGCTTGACTGATTGACTGTCAGACTGACTGACTGACTTCGCAAAAGGGAAAAATAAAAAAAAAGAATTATAAAATTAGAAAAAAATATTTGCATTTAAGATTTCCTTTCCGGCCGGGACTCGAACCCAGTACCACGCGCTAGGAACCCAACGGTCTAGCCATTAGGCTATCGGAGCTCTGTCGATGGAAGTCTTAAATATAATAAAAACAAAAAATGCACCTTGGTAATTATTGATTCAAACACTTTGAAATTTACAGGTCGAATAATTAAACTGACTCAGAATTTTTCTCCCTACATAAATAATCAATATTCGCAAAAGAGAAAAATTAAAAAAAAAAGAAGAAGAAATTTCAAATTAGAAACTAAAAGTATACATTGAAGATTTTCGTTCAGGCTGGGACTCGAACCCAGGGCCACTCGCTTGGAAGCCTAACACTCTAGCCATTAGTCTATGGGAGCGCTGTCGGTGGGAGTTTTAAATATAATAAAAACAAAAAATGCACCTTGGTAATTGTTTATTTAAACACTTTGAAATCTTCGTGTCGAAAAATTAAACTGACTCAGAATTTTCTTCCCTACATAAATAATCAATAATTGCAAAGGAAAGAAATTGAAAAAAAAAAAGAATTTTCAAATTAGAAAAGAAATATATACATTGAAGATATTCGCTCCGGCTGGGACTCGAACCCAGGCCACTCGCTTGGAAGACCAGCGGTCTAGCCATTAGGCTATCGGAGTTCTGTCGAGCGGAGTCTTACTGCCTGACTGATACTGCCTGACTGACAGACTGACTCACTGACTGACTGACTGAGACTGGACTGACTCACTGACTGACCGAGACTGACTGAATAACTGCCTGACTGACTGAGACTGGACTGACTGACTGACTGACTGACTGACTGACTAACTGACTGACTGAGACTGACTGACTGACAGCTTGACTCTCTGACTGGCTATTTCACTGACTGACTGAATGACTAAATGACTGACTGACACTGACTGACTGACTGCTTGACTACCTGACTGACTGCTTGACTGACTAACTGACTGGACAGGACTGACCGACTGACTGACTGACAGACTGACTGAATAAGGATGACTGACAGACTGACTGAATAAGGCTGACTGACTGACTGACTGACAGACTGACTGAATAAGGCTGACCGACTGACTGACTGCCTGACTGACTGACTGACTGAATGACTGACTGACTGAGACTGGACTGGACTGACTGACTGACTGACTGACTGAGACTGACTGACTGCTTTAGTGACTAACTGACTGCACAGGACTGACCGACTGACTGACTGACTGACTGCCTGACTGACTGACTGACTGAATGACTGACTGACTGAGACTAAATGACTGACTACTTGACTGACTGGCTGAAGGACTAACTGACTGACTGAGTGACTGACTGACTGGACTGACTGACTGAGACTGAATGACTGAGTGCTTGACTGATTGACTGTCAGACTGACTGACTGACTTCGCAAAAGGGAAAAATAAAAAATAAAAAGAATTATAAAATTAGAAAAAAATATTTGCATTTAAGATTTCCTTTCCGGCTGGGATTTGAACCCAGGGCGACACTCATGGAAGCCCAACGCTCTCGCCAATATACTATCGGATCTCTGTTGATCGGTGTCTTAATTATAATAAAAACAAAAAATGCACCTTAGTAATTATTGATCTAAAATCTTTGAAATCTAAAGTTCGAATGATTAAACTGACTCAGAATTTTCTTCCGTACATAAATAATCCATATTTGCAAAAGAAAGAAATTGAAAAAAAAAAGAATCTTCAAATTAGAAGAGAAATATATACATGGAAGATTTTCGTTCCGGCCGGGACTCGAACCCAGTACCACGCGCTTGGAACCCAAGGGTCTAGCCATTAGGCTATCGGAGCTCTGTCGATGGAAGTCTTAAATATAATAAAAACAAAAAATGCACCTTGGTAATTATTGATTCAAACACTTTGAAATTTACAGGTCGAATAATTAAACTGACTCAGAATTTTTCTCCCTACATAAATAATCAATATTCGCAAAAGAGAAAAATTAAAAAAAAAATTTAGTTTCTAATTTGAAAGAAATTTCAAATTAGAAACTAAAAGTATACATTGAAGGTTTTCGTTCAGGCTGGGACTCGAACCCAGGGCCACTCGCTTGCAAGCCTAACACTCTAGCCATTAGTCTATGGGAGCTCTGTCGGTGGGAGTTTTAAATATAATAAAAAAAAATGCACCTTGGTAATTGTTTATTTAAACACTTTGACATCTTCGTGTCGAAAAATTAAACTGACTCAGAATTTTCTTCCCTACATAAATAATCAATAATTGCAAAGGAAAGAAATTGAAAAAAAAAAGAATTTTCAAATTAGAAAAGAAATATATACATTGAAGATATTCGCTCCGGCTGGGACTAGAACCCAGGCCACTCGCTTGGAAGACCAGCGGTCTAGCCATTAGGCTATCGGAGTTCTGTCGAGCGGAGTCTTACTGCCTGACTGATACTGCCTGACTGACAGACTGACTCACTGACTGACTGATACTGACTGACTGACTCACTGACTGACCGAGACTGACTGACTAACTGCCTGACTGACTGAGACTGGACTGACTCACTGACTGACCGAGACTGACTGACTAACTGCCTGACTGACTGAGACTGGACTGACTGACTGACTGACTGACTGACTGACTAACTGACTGACTGAGACTGACTGACTGACTGCTTGACTCTCTGACTGGCTATTTCACTGACTGACTGAATGACTAAATGACTGACTGACACTGACTGACTGACTGCTTGACTACCTGACTGACTGCTTGACTGACTAACTGACTGGACAGGACTGACCGACTGACTGACTGACAGACTGACTGAATAAGGCTGACTGACTGACTGACTGACAGACTGACTGAATAAGGCTGACCGACTGACTGACTGCCTGACTGACTGACTGACTGACTGACCGAGACTGGATTGGACTGACTGACTGACTGACTGACTGAGACTGACTGACTGCTTTAGTGACTAACTGACTGCACAGGACTGACCGACTGACTGACTGACTGACTGCCTGACTGACTGACTGACTGAATGACTGACTGACTGAGACTAAATGACTGACTGCTTGACTGACTGGCTGAAGGACTAACTGACTGACTGAGTGACTGACTGACTGGACTGACTGACTGAGACTGAATGACTGAGTGCTTGATTGATTGACTGTCAGACTGACTGACTGACTTCGCAAAAGGGAAAAATAAAAAAAAAGAATTATAAAATTAGAAAAAAATATTTGCATTTAAGATTTCCTTTCCGGCCGGGACTCGAACCCAGTACCACGCGCTAGGAACCCAACGGTCTAGCCATTAGGCTATCGGAGCTCTGTCGATGGAAGTCTTAAATATAATAAAAACAAAAAATGCACCTTGGTACTTATTGATTCAAACACTTTGAAATTTACAGGTCGAATAATTAAACTGACTCAGAATTTTTCTCCCTACATAAATAATCAATATTCGCAAAAGAGAAAAATTAAAAAAAAAAAGAAGAAGAAATTTCAAATTAGAAACTAAAAGTATACATTGAAGATTTTCGTTCAGGCTAGGACTCGAACCCAGGGCCACTCGCTCGGAAGCCTAACACTCTAGCCATTAGTCTATGGGAGCTCTGTCGGTGGGAGTTTTAAATATAATAAAAACAAAAAATGCACCTTGGTAATTGTTTATTTAAACACTTTGAAATCTTCGTGTCGAAAAATTAAACTGACTCAGAATTTTCTTCCCTACATAAATAATCAATAATTGCAAAGGAAAGAAATTGAAAAAAAAAAAGAATTTTCAAATTAGAAAAGAAATATATACATTGAAGATATTCCCTCCGGCTGGGACTCGAACCCAGGCCACTCGCTTGGAAGACCAGCGGTCTAGCCATTAGGCTATCGGAGTTCTGTCGAGCGGAGTCTTACTGCCTGACTGATACTGCCTGACTGACAGACTGACTCACTGACTGACTGATACTGACTGACTGACTCACTGACTGACCGAGACTGACTGACTAACTGCCTGACTAACTGAGACTGGACTGACTGACTGACTGACTGACTGACTGACTAACTGACTGACTGAGACTGACTGACTGACTGCTTGACTCTCTGACTGGCTATTTCACTGACTGACTGAATGACTAAATGACTGACTGACACTGACTGACTGACTGCTTGACTACCTGACTGACTGCTTGACTGACTAACTGACTGGACAGGACTGACCGACTGACTGACTGACAGACTGACTGAATAAGGCTGACTGACTGACTGACTGACAGACTGACTGAATAAGGCTGACTGACTGACTGACTGACAGACTGACTGAATAAGGCTGACCGACTGAGTGACTGCCTGACTGACTGACTGACTGAATGACTGACTGACTGACTGACCGAGACTGACTGACTGACTGACTGAGACTGGACTGGATTGACTGACTGACTGACTGACTGAGACTGACTGACTGCTTTAGTGACTAACTGACTGCACAGGAATGACCGACTGACTGACTGACTGACTGCCTGACTGACTGACTGACTGAATGACTGACTGACTGAGACTAAATGACTGACTGCTTGACTGACTGGCTGATGGACTAACTGACTGACTGAGTGACTGACTGACTGGACTGACTGAATGAGACTGAATGACTGAGTGCTTGACTGATTGACTGTCAGACTGACTGACTGACTTCGCAAAAGGGAAAAATAAAAAAAAAAAGAATTATAAAATTAGAAAAAAATATTTGCATTTAAGATTTCCTTTCCGGCTGGGATTTGAACCCAGGGCGACACTCATGGAAGCCCAACGCTCTCGCCAATATACTATCGGATCTCTGTTGATCGGTGTCTTAATTATAATAAAAACAAAAAATGCACCTTAGTAATTATTGATCTCAAATCTTTGAAATCTAAAGGTCGAATGATTAAACTGACTCAGAATTTTCTTCCGTACATAAATAATCCATATTTGCAAAAGAAAGAAATTGAAAAAAAAAGAATCTTCAAATTAGAAGAGAAATATATACATGGAAGATTTTCGTTCCGGCCGGGACTCGAACCCAGTACCACGCGCTTGGAACCCAACGGTCTAGCCATTAGGCTATCGGAGCTCTGTCGATGGAACTCTTAAATATAATAAAAACGAAAAATGCACCTTGATAATTATTGATTCAAACACTTTGAAATTTACAGGTCGAATAATTAAACTGACTCAGAATTTTTCTCCCTACATAAATAATCAATATTCGCAAAAGAGAAAAATTAAAAAAAAAGAAGAAGAAATTTCAAATTAGAAACTAAAAGTATACATTGAAGATTTTCGTTCTGGCTGGGACTCGAACCCTGGGCCACTCGCTTGGAAGCCTAACACTCTAGCCATTAGTCTATGGGAGCTCTGTCGGTGGGAGTTTTAAATATAATAAAAACAAAAGCTGCACCTTGGTAATTGTTTATTTAAACACTTTGAAATCTTCGTGTCGGAAAATTAAACTGACTCAGAATTTTCTTCCCTACATAAATAATCAATAATTGCAAAGGAAAGAAATTGAAAAAAAAAAGAATTTTCAAATTAGATAAGAAATATATACATTGAAGATATTCGCTCAGGCTGGGACTCGAACCCAGGCCACTCGCTTGGAAGACCAGCGGTCTAGCCATTAGGCTATCGGAGTGCTGTCGAGCGGAGTCTTACTGCCTGACTGATACTGCCTGACTGACAGACTGACTCACTGACTGACTGATACTGACTGACTGACTCACTGACTGACCGAGACTGACTGACTAACTGCCTGACTGACTGAGACTGGACTGACTGACTGACTGACTGACTGACTAACTGACTGCTTGACTCTCTGACTGGCTATTTCACTGACTGACTGAATGACTAAATGACTGACTGACACTGACTGACTGACTGCTTGACTACCTGACTGACTGCTTGACTACCTGACTGACTGCTTGACTGACTAACTGACTGGACAGGACTGACCGACTGGCTGACTGACAGACTGACTGAATAAGGATGACTGACAGACTGACTGAATAAGGCTGACTGACTGACAGACTGACTGAATAAGGCTGACCGACTGACTGACTGCCTGACTGACTGACTGACTGAATGACTGACTGACTGACTGACCGAGACAGACTGACTGACTGACTGAGACTGGACTGGACTGACTGACTGACTGACTGACTGAGACTGACTGACTGCTTTAGTGACTAACTGACTGCACAGGAATGACCGACTGACTGACTGACTGACTGCCTGACTGACTGACTGACTGAATGACTGACTGACTGAGACTAAATGACTGACTGCTTGACTGACTGGCTGATGGACTAACTGACTGACTGAGTGACTGACTGACTGGACTGACTGAATAAGACTGAATGACTGAGTGCTTGACTGATTGACTGTCAGACTGACTGACTGACTTCGCAAAAGGGAAAAATAAAAAAAAAAGAATTATAAAATTAGAAAAAAATATTTGCATTTAAGATTTCCTTTCCGGCCGGGACTCGAACCCAGTACCACGCGCTAGGAACCCAACGGTCTAGCCATTAGGCTATCGGAGCTCTGTCGATGGAAGTCTTAAATATAATAAAAACAAAAAATGCACCTTGGTAATTATTGATTCAAACACTTTGAAATTTACAGGTCGAATAATTAAACTGACTCAGAATTTTTCTCCCTACATAAATAATCAATATTCGCAAAAGAGAAAAATTAAAAAAAAAAGAAGAAGAAATTTCAAATTAGAAACTAAAAGTATACATTGAAGATTTTCGTTCAGGCTGGGACTCGAACCCAGGGCCACTCGCTTGGAAGCCTAACACTCTAGCCATTAGTATATGGGAGCTCTGTCGGTGGGAGTTTTAAATATAATAAAAACAAAAAATGCACCTTGGTAATTGTTTATTTAAACACTTTGAAATCTTCGTGTCGAAAAATTAAACTGACTCAGAATTTTCTTCCCTACATAAATAATCAATAATTGAAAAGGAAAGAAATTGAAAAAAAAAAGAATTTTCAAATTAGAAAAGAAATATATACATTGAAGATATTCGCTCCGGCTGGGACTCGAACCCAGGCCACTCGCTTGGAAGACCAGCGGTCTAGCCATTAGGCTATCGGAGTTCTGTCGAGCGGAGTCTTACTGCCTGACTGATACTGCCTGACTGACAGACTGACTCACTGACTGACTGATACTGACTGACTGACTCACTGACTGACCGAGACTGACTGACTAACTGCCTGACTGACTGAGACTGGACTGACTGACTGACTGACTGACTGACTGACTAACTGACTGACTGAGATTGACTGACTGACTGCTTGACTCTCTGACTGGCTATTTCACTGACTGACTGAATGACTAAATGACTGACTGACACTGACTGACTGACTGCTTGACTGCTTGACTGACTAACTGACTGGACAGGACTGACCGACTGACTGACTGACAGACTGACTGAATAAGGATGACTGACAGACTGACTGAATAAGGCTGACTGACTGACTGACTGACAGACTGACTGAATAAGGCTGACCGACTGACTGACTGCCTGACTGACTGACTGACTGAATGACTGACTGACTGACTGACCGAGACTGACTGACTGACTGACTGAGACTGGACTGGACTGACTGACTGACTGACTGACTGAGACTGACTGACTGCTTTAGTGACTAACTGACTGCACAGGACTGACCGCCTGACTGACTGACTGACTGAATGACTGACTGACTGAGACTAAATGACTGACTGCTTGACTGACTGGCTGAAGGACTAACTGACTGACTGAGTGACTGACTGACTGGACTGACTGACTGAGACTGAATGACTGAGTGCTTGACTGATTGACTGTCAGACTGACTGACTGACTTCGCAAAAGGGAAAAATAAAAAAAAAAAATTATAAAATTAGAAAAAAGTATTTGCATTTAAGATTTCCTTTCCGGCTGGGATTTGAACCCAGGGCGACACTCATGGAAGCCCAACGCTCTCGCCATTATACTATCGGATCTCTGTTGATCGGTGTCTTAATTATAATAAAAACAAAAAATGCACCTTAGTAATTATTGATCTAAAATCTTTGAAATCTAAAGGTCGAATGATTAAACTGACTCAGAATTTTCTTCCGTACATAAATAATCCATATTTGCAAAAGAAAGAAATTGAAAAAAAAAAGAATCTTCAAATTAGAAGAGAAATATATACATGGAAGATTTTCGTTCCGACCGGGACTCGAACCCAGTACCACGCGCTTGGAACCCAACGGTCTAGCCATTAGGCTATCGGAGCTCTGTCGATGGAAGTCTTAAATATAATAAAAACAAAAAATGCACCTTGGTAATTATTGATTCAAACACTTTGAAATTTACAGGTCGAATAATTAAACTGACTCAGAATTTTTCTCCCTACATAAATAATCAATATTCGCAAAAGAGAAAAATTAAAAAAAAAAGAAGAAGAAATTTCAAATTAGAAACTAAAAGTATACATTGAAGATTTTCGTTCAGGCTGGGACTCGAACCCAGGGCCACTCGCTTGGAAGCCTAACACTCTAGCCATTAGTCTATGGTAGCTCTGTCGGTGGGAGTTTTAAATATAATAAAAACAAAAAATGCACCTTGGTAATTGTTTATTTAAACACTTTGAAATCTTCGTGTCGAAAAATTAAACTGACTCAGAATTTTCTTCCCTACATAAATAATCAATAATTGCAAAGGAAAGAAATTGAAAAAAAAAAAGAATTTTCAAATTAGAAAAGAAATATATACATTGAAGATATTCGCTCCGGCTGGGACTCGAACCCAGGCCACTCGCTTGGAAGACCAGCGGTCTAGCCATTAGGCTATCGGAGTTCTGTCGAGCGGAGTCTTACTGCCTGACTGATACTGCCTGACTAACAGACTGACTCACTGACTGACTGATACTGACTGACTGACTCACTGACTGACCGAGACTGACTGACTAACTGCCTGACTGACTGAGACTGGACTGACTGACTTACTGACTGACTGACTGACTAACTGACTGACTGAGACTGACTGATTGACTGCTTGACTCTCTGACTGGCTATTTCACTGACTGACTGAATGACTAAATGACTGACTGACTGCTTGACTGACTAACTGACTGGACAGGACTGACCGACTGACTGACTGACAGACTGACTGAATAAGGCTGACTGACTGACTGACTGACTGACTGACTGACTGACAGACTGACTGAATAAGGCTGACTGACTGACTGACTGACAGACTGACTGAATAAGGCTGACCGACTGACTGACTGCCTGACTGACTGACTGCCTGACTGACTGACTGACTGACTGACCGAGACTGACTGACTGACTGACTGAGACTGGACTGGACTGACTGACTGACTGACTGACTGAGACTGACTGACTGCTTTAGTGACTAACTGACTGCACAGGACTGACCGACTGACTGACTGACTGACTGCCTGACTGACTGACTGACTGAATGACTGACTGACTGAGACTAAATGACTGACTGCTTGACTGACTGGCTGAAGGACTAACTGACTGACTGAGTGACTGACTGACTGGACTGACTGACTGAGACTGAATGACTGAGTGCTTGACTGATTGACTGTCAGACTGACTGACTGACTTCGCAAAAGGGAAAAATAAAAAAAAAGAATTATAAAATTAGAAAAAAATATTTGCATTTAAGATTTCCTTTCCGGCCGGGACTCGAACCCAGTACCACGCGCTAGGAACCCAACGGTCTAGCCATTAGGCTATCGGAGCTCTGTCGATGGAAGTCTTAAATATAATAAAAACAAAAAATGCACCTTGGTAATTATTGATTCAAACACTTTGAAATTTACAGGTCGAATAATTAAACTGACTCAGAATTTTTCTCCCTACATAAATAATCAATATTCGCAAAAGAGAAAAATTAAAAAAAAAGAAGAAGAAATTTCAAATTAGAAACTAAAAGTATATATTGAAGATTTTCGTTCAGGCTGGGACTCGAACCCAGGGCCACTCGCTTGGAAGCCTAACACTCTAGCCATTAGTCTATGGGAGCTCTGTCGGTGGGAGTTTTAAATATAATAAAAACAAAAAATGAACCTTGGTAATTGTTTATTTAAACACTTTGAAATCTTTGTGTCGAAAAATTAAACTGACTCAGAATTTTCTTCCCTACATAAATAATCAATAATTGCAAAGGAAAGAAATTGAAAAAAAAAAGAATTTTCAAATTAGAAAAGAAATATATACATTGAAGATATTATTCCGGCTGGGACTCGAACCCAGGCCACTCGCTTGGAAGACCAGCGGTCTAGCCATTAGGCTATCGGAGCTCTGTCGAGCGGAGTCTTACTGCCTGACTGATACTGCCTGACTGACAGACTGACTCACTGACTGACTGATACTGACTGACTGACTCACTGACTGACCGAGACTGACTGACTAACTGCCTGACTGACTGAGACTGGACTGACTGACTGACTGACTGACTAACTGACTGACTGAGACTGACTGCTTGACTCTCTGACTGGCTATTTCACTGACTGACTGAATGACTAAATGACTGACTGACACTGACTGACTGACTGCTTGACTACCTGACTGACTGCTTGACTGACTAACTGACTGGACAGGACTGACCGACTGACTGACTGACAGACTGACTGAATAAGGATGACTGACAGACTGACTGAATAAGGCTGACTGACTGACTGACTGAATAAGGCTGACTGACTGACTGACCGAGACTGACTGACTGACTGACTGAGACTGGACTGGACTGACTGACTGACTGACTGACTGAGACTGACTGACTGCTTTAGTGACTAACTGACTGCACAGGACTGACCGACTGACTGACTGACTGACTGCCTGACTGACTGACTGACTGAATGACTGACTGACTGAGACTAAATGACTGACTGCTTGACTGACTGGCTGAAGGACTAACTGACTGACTGAGTGACTGACTGACTGGACTGACTGACTGAGACTGAATGACTGAGTGCTTGACTGATTGACTGTCAGACTGACTGACTGACTTCGCAAAAGGGAAAAATAAAAAAAAAGAATTATAAAATTAGAAAAAAATATTTGCATTTAAGATTTCCTTTCCGGCCGGGACTCGAACCCAGTACCACGCGCTAGGAACCCAACGGTCTAGCCCTTAGGCTATCGGAGCTCTGTCGATGGAAGTCTTAAATATAATAAAAACAAAAAATTCACCTTGGTAATTATTGATTCAAACACTTTGAAATTTACAGGTCGAATAATTAAACTGACTCAGAATTTTTCTCCCTACATAAATAATCAATATTCGCAAAAGAGAAAAATTAAAAAAAAAAGAAGAAGAAATTTCAAATTAGAAACTAAAAGTATACATTGAAGATTTTCGTTCAGGCTGGGACTCGAACCCAGGGCCACTCGCTTGGAAGCCTAACACTCTAGCCATTAGTCTATGGGAGCTCTGTCGGTGGGAGTTTTAAATATAATAAAAACAAAAAATGCACCTTGGTAATTGTTTATTTAAACACTTTGAAATCTTCGTGTCGAAAAATTAAACTGACTCAGAATTTTCTTCCCTACATAAATAATCAATAATTGCAAAGGAAAGAAATTGAAAAAAAAATTTTCAAATTAGAAAAGAAATATATACATTGAAGATATTCGCTCCGGCTGGGACTCGAACCCAGGCCACTTGCTTGGAAGACCAGCGGTCTAGCCATTAGGCTATCGGAGTTCTGTCGAGCGGAGTCTTACTGCCTGACTGATACTGCCTGACTGACAGACTGACTCACTGACTGACTGATACTGACTGACTGACTCACTGACTGACCGAGACTGACTGACTAACTGCCTGACTGACTGAGACTGGACTGACTGACTGACTGACTGACTGACTGACTAACTGACTGACTGAGACTGACTGACTGACTGCTTGACTCTCTGACTGGCTATTTCACTGACTGACTGAATGACTAAATGACTGACTGACACTGACTGACTGACTGCTTGACTACCTGACTGACTGCTTGACTGACTAACTGACTGGACAGGACTGACCGACTGACTGACTGACAGACTGACTGAATAAGGATGACTGACAGACTGACTGAATAAGGCTGACTGACTGACTGACTGACAGACTGACTGAATAAGGCTGACCGACTGACTGACTGCCTGAATGACTGACTGACTGAATGACTGACTGACTGACTGACCGAGACTGACTGACTGACTGACTGAGACTGGACTGGACTGACTGACTGACTGACTGACTGACTGCTTTAGTGACTAACTGACTGCACAGGACTGACCGACTGACTGACTGACTGACTGCCTGACTGACTGACTGACTGAATGACTGACTGACTGAGACTAAATGACTGACTGCTTGACTGACTGGCTGAAGGACTAACTGACTGACTGAGTGACTGACTGACTGGACTGATTGACTGAGACTGAATGACTGAGTGCTTGACTGATTGACTGTCAGACTGACTGACTGACTTCGCAAAAGGGAAAAATAAAAAAAAAAGAATTATAAAATTAGAAAAAAATATTTGCATTTAAGATTTCCTTTCCGGCCGGGACTCGAACCCAGTACCACGAGCTAGGAACCCAACGGTCTAGCCATTAGGCTATCGGAGCTCTGTCGATGGAAGTCTTAAATATAATAAAAACAAAAAATGCACCTTGGTAATTATTGATTCAAACACTTTGAAATTTACAGGTCGAATAATTAAACTGACTCAGAATTTTTCTCCCTACATAAATAATCAATATTCGCAAAAGAGAAAAATTAAAAAAAAAAGAAGAAGAAATTTCAAATTAGAAACTAAAAGTATACATTGAAGATTTTCGTTCAGGCTGGGACTCGAACCCAGGGCCACTCGCTTGGAAGCCTAACACTCTAGCCATTAGTCTATGGGAGCTCTGTCGGTGGGAGTTTTAAATATAATAAAAACAAAAAATGCACCTTGGTAATTGTTTATTTAAACACTTTGAAATCTTCGTGTCGAAAAATTAAACTGACTCAGAATTTTCTTCCCTACATAAATAATCAATAATTGCAAAGGAAAGAAATTGAAAAAAAAAAGAATTTTCAAATTAGAAAAGAAATATATACATTGAAGATATTCGCTCCCGCTGGGACTCGTACCCAGGCCACTTGCTTGGAAGACCAGCGGTCTAGCCATTAGGCTATCGGAGTTCTGTCGAGCGGAGTCTTACTGCCTGACTGATACTGCCTGACTGACAGACTGACTCACTGACTGACTGATACTGCCTGACTGACAGACTGACTCACTGACTGACTGATACTGACTGACTGACTCACTGACTGACCGAGACTGACTGACTAACTGCCTGACTGACTGAGACTGGACTGACTGACTGACTGACTGACTGACTGACTAACTGACTGACTGAGACTGACTGACTGACTGCTTGACTCTCTGACTGGCTATTTCACTGACTGACTGAATGACTAAATGACTGACTGACACTGACTGACTGACTGCTTGACTACCTGACTGACTGCTTGACTGACTAACTGACTGGACAGGACTGACCGACTGACTGACTGACAGACTGACTGAATAAGGATGACTGACAGACTGACTGAATAAGGCTGACTGACTGACTGACTGACAGACTGACTGAATAAGGCTGACCGACTGACTGACTGCCTGACTGACTGACTGACTGAATGACTGACTGACTGACTGACCGAGACTGACTGACTGACTGACTGAGACTGGACTGGACTGACTGACTGACTGACTGACTGAGACTGACTGACTGACTGACTGAGACTGACTGACTGCTTTAGTGACTAACTGACTGCACAGGACTGACCGACTGACTGACTGACTGACTGCCTGACTGACTGACTGACTGAATGACTGACTGACTGAGACTAAATGACTGACTGCTTGACTGACTGGCTGAAGGACTAACTGACTGACTGAGTGACTGACTGACTGGACTGACTGACTGAGACTGAATGACTGAGTGCTTGACTGATTGACTGTCAGACTGACTGACTGACTTCGCAAAAGGGAAAAATAAAAAAAAAGAATTATAAAATTAGAAAAAAATATTTGCATTTAAGATTTCCTTTCCGGCCGGGACTCGAACCCAGTACCACGCGCTAGGAACCCAACGGTCTAGCCATTAGGCTATCGGAGCTCTGTCGATGGAAGTCTTAAATATAATAAAAACAAAAAATGCACCTTGGTAATTATTGATTCAAACAGTTTGAAATTTACAGGTCGAATAATTAAACTGACTCAGAATTTTTCTCCCTACATAAATAATCAATATTCGCAAAAGAGAAAAATTAAAAAAAAAAAGAAGAAGAAATTTCAAATTAGAAACTAAAAGTATACAATGAAGATTTTCGTTCAGGCTGGGACTCGAACCCAGGGCCACTCGCTTGGAAGCCTAACACTCTAGCCATTAGTCTATGGGAGCTCTGTCGGTGGGAGTTTTAAATATAATAAAAACAAAAAATGCACCTTGGTAATTGTTTATTTAAACACTTTGAAATCTTCGTGTCGAAAAATTAAACTGACTCAGAATTTTCTTCCCTACATAAATAATCAATAATTGCAAAGGAAAGAAATTGAAAAAAAAAAGAATTTTCAAATTAGAAAAGAAATATATACATTGAAGATATTCGCTCCGGCTGGGACTCGAACCCAGGCCACTTGCTTGGAAGACCAGCGGTCTAGCCATTAGGCTATCGGAGTTCTGTCGAGCGGAGTCTTACTGCCTTACTGATACTGCCTGACTGACAGACTGACTCACTGACTGACTGATACTGACTGACTGACTCACTGACTGACCGAGACTGACTGACTAACTGCCTGACTGACTGAGACTGGACTGACTGACTGACTGACTGACTGACTGACTGACTGACTGACTGAGACTGACTGACTGACTGCTTGACTCTCTGACTGGCTATTTCACTGACTGACTGAATGACTAAATGACTGACTGACACTGACTGACTGACTGCTTGACTACCTGACTGACTGCTTGACTGACTAACTGACTGGACAGGACTGACCGACTGACTGACTGACAGACTGACTGAATAAGGATGACTGACAGACTGACTGAATAAGGCTGACTGACTGACTGACTGACAGACTGACTGAATAAGGCTGACCGACTGACTGACTGACTGACTGACTGAGACTGACTGACTGCTTTAGTGACTAACTGACTGCACAGGACTGACCGACCGACTGACTGACTGACTGCCTGACTGACTGACTGACTGAATGACTGACTGACTGAGACTAAATGACTGACTGCTTGACTGACTGGCTGAAGGACTAACTGACTGACTGAGTGACTGACTGACTGGACTGACTGACTGAGACTGAATGACTGAGTGCTTGACTGATTGACTGTCAGACTGACTGACTGACTTCGCAAAAGGGAAAAATAAAAAAAAAAGAATTATAAAATTAGAAAAAAATATTTGCATTTAAGATTTCCTTTCCGGCCGGGACTCGAACCCAGTACCACGCGCTAGGAACCCAACGGTCTAGCCATTAGGCTATCGGAGCTCGGTCGATGGAAGTCTTAAATATAATAAAAACAAAAAATGCACCTTGGTAATTATTGATTCAAACACTTTGAAATTTACAGGTCGAATAATTAAACTGACTCAGAATTTTTCTCCCTACATAAATAATCAATATTCGCAAAAGAGAAAAATTAAAAAAAAAAGAAGAAGAAATTTCAAATTAGAAACTAAAAGTATACAATGAAGATTTTCGTTCAGGCTGGGACTCGAACCCAGGGCCTGTCGCTTGGAAGCCTAACACTCTAGCCATTAGTCTATGGGAGCTCTGTCGGTGGGAGTTTTAAATATAATAAAAACAAAAAATGCACCTTGGTAATTGTTTATTTAAACACTTTGAAATCTTCGTGTCGAAAAATTAAACTGACTCAGAATTTTCTTCCCTACATAAATAATCAATAATTGCAAAGGAAAGAAATTGAAAAAAAAAGAATTTTCAAATTAGAAAAGAAATATATACATTGAAGATATTCGCTCCGGCTGGGACTCGAACCCAGGCCACTTGCTTGGAAGACCAGCGGTCTAGCCATTAGGCTATCGGAGTTCTGTCGAGCGGAGTCTTACTGCCTGACTGATACTGCCTGACTGACAGACTGACTCACTGACTGACTGATACTGACTGACTGACTCACTGACTGACCGAGACTGACTGACTAACTGCCTGACTGACTGAGACTGGACTGACTGACTGACTGACTGACTGACTGACTGACTGACTGACTGAGACTGACTGACTGACTGCTTGACTCTCTGACTGGCTATTTCACTGACTGACTGAATGACTAAATGACTGACTGACACTGACTGACTGACTGCTTGACTACCTGACTGACTGCTTGACTGACTAACTGACTGGACAGGACTGACCGACTGACTGACTGACAGACTGACTGAATAAGGATGACTGACAGACTGACTGAATAAGGCTGACTGACTGACTGACTGACAGACTGACTGAATAAGGCTGACCGACTGACTGACTGACTGACTGACTGAGACTGACTGACTGCTTTAGTGACTAACTGACTGCACAGGACTGACCGACCGACTGACTGACTGACTGCCTGACTGACTGACTGACTGAATGACTGACTGACTGAGACTAAATGACTGACTGCTTGACTGACTGGCTGAAGGACTAACTGACTGACTGAGTGACTGACTGACTGGACTGACTGACTGAGACTGAATGACTGAGTGCTTGACTGATTGACTGTCAGACTGACTGACTGACTTCGCAAAAGGGAAAAATAAAAAAAAAAGAATTATAAAATTAGAAAAAAATATTTGCATTTAAGATTTCCTTTCCGGCCGGGACTCGAACCCAGTACCACGAGCTAGGAACCCAACGGTCTAGCCATTAGGCTATCGGAGCTCTGTCGATGGAAGTCTTAAATATAATAAAAACAAAAAATGCACCTTGGTAATTATTGATTCAAACACTTTGAAATTTACAGGTCGAATAATTAAACTGACTCAGAATTTTTCTCCCTACATAAATAATCAATATTCGCAAAAGAGAAAAATTAAAAAAAAAAGAAGAAGAAATTTCAAATTAGAAACTAAAAGTATACATTGAAGATTTTCGTTCAGGCTGGGACTCGAACCCAGGGCCACTCGCTTGGAAGCCTAACACTCTAGCCATTAGTCTATGGGAGCTCTGTCGGTGGGAGTTTTAAATATAATAAAAACAAAAAATGCACCTTGGTAATTGTTTATTTAAACACTTTGAAATCTTCGTGTCGAAAAATTAAACTGACTCAGAATTTTCTTCCCTACATAAATAATCAATAATTGCAAAGGAAAGAAATTGAAAAAAAAAAGAATTTTCAAATTAGAAAAGAAATATATACATTGAAGATATTCGCTCCCGCTGGGACTCGTACCCAGGCCACTTGCTTGGAAGACCAGCGGTCTAGCCATTAGGCTATCGGAGTTCTGTCGAGCGGAGTCTTACTGCCTGACTGATACTGCCTGACTGACAGACTGACTCACTGACTGACTGATACTGCCTGACTGACAGACTGACTCACTGACTGACTGATACTGACTGACTGACTCACTGACTGACCGAGACTGACTGACTAACTGCCTGACTGACTGAGACTGGACTGACTGACTGACTGACTGACTGACTGACTAACTGACTGACTGAGACTGACTGACTGACTGCTTGACTCTCTGACTGGCTATTTCACTGACTGACTGAATGACTAAATGACTGACTGACACTGACTGACTGACTGCTTGACTACCTGACTGACTGCTTGACTGACTAACTGACTGGACAGGACTGACCGACTGACTGACTGACAGACTGACTGAATAAGGATGACTGACAGACTGACTGAATAAGGCTGACTGACTGACTGACTGACAGACTGACTGAATAAGGCTGACCGACTGACTGACTGCCTGACTGACTGACTGACTGAATGACTGACTGACTGACTGACCGAGACTGACTGACTGACTGACTGAGACTGGACTGGACTGACTGACTGACTGACTGACTGAGACTGACTGACTGACTGACTGAGACTGACTGACTGCTTTAGTGACTAACTGACTGCACAGGACTGACCGACTGACTGACTGACTGACTGCCTGACTGACTGACTGACTGAATGACTGACTGACTGAGACTAAATGACTGACTGCTTGACTGACTGGCTGAAGGACTAACTGACTGACTGAGTGACTGACTGACTGGACTGACTGACTGAGACTGAATGACTGAGTGCTTGACTGATTGACTGTCAGACTGACTGACTGACTTCGCAAAAGGGAAAAATAAAAAAAAAGAATTATAAAATTAGAAAAAAATATTTGCATTTAAGATTTCCTTTCCGGCCGGGACTCGAACCCAGTACCACGCGCTAGGAACCCAACGGTCTAGCCATTAGGCTATCGGAGCTCTGTCGATGGAAGTCTTAAATATAATAAAAACAAAAAATGCACCTTGGTAATTATTGATTCAAACAGTTTGAAATTTACAGGTCGAATAATTAAACTGACTCAGAATTTTTCTCCCTACATAAATAATCAATATTCGCAAAAGAGAAAAATTAAAAAAAAAAAGAAGAAGAAATTTCAAATTAGAAACTAAAAGTATACAATGAAGATTTTCGTTCAGGCTGGGACTCGAACCCAGGGCCACTCGCTTGGAAGCCTAACACTCTAGCCATTAGTCTATGGGAGCTCTGTCGGTGGGAGTTTTAAATATAATAAAAACAAAAAATGCACCTTGGTAATTGTTTATTTAAACACTTTGAAATCTTCGTGTCGAAAAATTAAACTGACTCAGAATTTTCTTCCCTACATAAATAATCAATAATTGCAAAGGAAAGAAATTGAAAAAAAAAAGAATTTTCAAATTAGAAAAGAAATATATACATTGAAGATATTCGCTCCGGCTGGGACTCGAACCCAGGCCACTTGCTTGGAAGACCAGCGGTCTAGCCATTAGGCTATCGGAGTTCTGTCGAGCGGAGTCTTACTGCCTTACTGATACTGCCTGACTGACAGACTGACTCACTGACTGACTGATACTGACTGACTGACTCACTGACTGACCGAGACTGACTGACTAACTGCCTGACTGACTGAGACTGGACTGACTGACTGACTGACTGACTGACTGACTGACTGACTGACTGAGACTGACTGACTGACTGCTTGACTCTCTGACTGGCTATTTCACTGACTGACTGAATGACTAAATGACTGACTGACACTGACTGACTGACTGCTTGACTACCTGACTGACTGCTTGACTGACTAACTGACTGGACAGGACTGACCGACTGACTGACTGACAGACTGACTGAATAAGGATGACTGACAGACTGACTGAATAAGGCTGACTGACTGACTGACTGACAGACTGACTGAATAAGGCTGACCGACTGACTGACTGACTGACTGACTGAGACTGACTGACTGCTTTAGTGACTAACTGACTGCACAGGACTGACCGACCGACTGACTGACTGACTGCCTGACTGACTGACTGACTGAATGACTGACTGACTGAGACTAAATGACTGACTGCTTGACTGACTGGCTGAAGGACTAACTGACTGACTGAGTGACTGACTGACTGGACTGACTGACTGAGACTGAATGACTGAGTGCTTGACTGATTGACTGTCAGACTGACTGACTGACTTCGCAAAAGGGAAAAATAAAAAAAAAAGAATTATAAAATTAGAAAAAAATATTTGCATTTAAGATTTCCTTTCCGGCCGGGACTCGAACCCAGTACCACGCGCTAGGAACCCAACGGTCTAGCCATTAGGCTATCGGAGCTCGGTCGATGGAAGTCTTAAATATAATAAAAACAAAAAATGCACCTTGGTAATTATTGATTCAAACACTTTGAAATTTACAGGTCGAATAATTAAACTGACTCAGAATTTTTCTCCCTACATAAATAATCAATATTCGCAAAAGAGAAAAATTAAAAAAAAAAGAAGAAGAAATTTCAAATTAGAAACTAAAAGTATACAATGAAGATTTTCGTTCAGGCTGGGACTCGAACCCAGGGCCTGTCGCTTGGAAGCCTAACACTCTAGCCATTAGTCTATGGGAGCTCTGTCGGTGGGAGTTTTAAATATAATAAAAACAAAAAATGCACCTTGGTAATTGTTTATTTAAACACTTTGAAATCTTCGTGTCGAAAAATTAAACTGACTCAGAATTTTCTTCCCTACATAAATAATCAATAATTGCAAAGGAAAGAAATTGAAAAAAAAAAGAATTTTCAAATTAGAAAAGAAATATATACATTGAAGATATTCGCTCCGGCTGGGACTCGAACCCAGGCCACTTGCTTGGAAGACCAGCGGTCTAGCCATTAGGCTATCGGAGTTCTGTCGAGCGGAGTCTTACTGCCTGACTGATACTGCCTGACTGACAGACTGACTCACTGACTGACTGATACTGACTGACTGACTCACTGACTGACCGAGACTGACTGACTAACTGCCTGACTGACTGAGACTGGACTGACTGACTGACTGACTGACTGACTGACTGACTGAGACTGACTGACTGACTGCTTGACTCTCTGACTGGCTATTTCACTGACTGACTGAATGACTAAATGACTGACTGACACTGACTGACTGACTGCTTGACTACCTGACTGACTGCTTGACTGACTAACTGACTGGACAGGACTGACCGACTGACTGACTGACAGACTGACTGAATAAGGATGACTGACAGACTGACTGAATAAGGCTGACTGATTGACTGACTGACAGACTGACTGAATAAGGCTGACCGACTGACTGACTGACTGAGACTGACTGACTGTTTTAGTGACTAACTGACTGCGCAGGACTGACCGACTGACTGACTGACTGACTGCCTGACTGACTGACTGACTGAATGACTGACTGACTGAGACTAAATGACTGACTGCTTGACTGACTGGCTGAAGGACTAACTGACTGACTGAGTGACTGACTGACTGGACTGACTGACTGAGACTGAATGACTGAGTGCTTGACTGATTGACTGTCAGACTGACTGACTGACTTCGCAAAAGGGAAAAATAAAAAAAAAAGAATTATAAAATTAGAAAAAAATATTTGCATTTAAGATTTCCTTTCCGGCCGGGATTTGAACCCAGTACCACGCGCTAGGAACCCAACGGTCTAGCCATTAGGCTATCGGAGCTCTGTCGATGGAAGTCTTAAATATAATAAAAACAAAAAATGCACCTTGGTAATTATTGATTCAAACACTTTGAAATTTACAGGTCGAATAATTAAACTGACTCAGAATTTTTCTCCCTACATAAATAATCAATATTCGCAAAAGAGAAAAATTAAAAAAAAAGAAGAAGAAATTTCAAATTAGAAACTAAAAGTATACATTGAAGATTTTCGTTCAGGCTGGGACTCGAACCCAGGGCCACTCGCTTGGAAGCCTAACACTCTAGCCATTAATCTATGGGAGCTCTGTCGGGGGGAGTTTTAAATATAATAAAAACAAAAAATGCACCTTGGTAATTGTTTATTTAAACACTTTGAAATCTTCGTGTCGAAAAATTAAACTGACTCAGAATTTTCTTCCCTACATAAATAATCAATAATTGCAAAGGAAAGAAATTGAAAAAAAAAAAGAATTTTCAAATTAGAAAAGAAATATATACATTGAAGATATTCGCTCCGGCTGGGACTCGAACCCAGGCCACTCGCTTGGAAGACCAGCGGTCTAGCCATTAGGCTATCGGAGTTCTGTCGAGCGGAGTCTTACTGCCTGACTGATACTGCCTGACTGACAGACTGACTCACTGACTGACCGAGACTGACTGACTAACTGCCTGACTGACTGAGACTGGACTGACTGAGACTGACTGACTGACTGCTTGACTCTCTGACTGGCTATTTCACTGACTGACTGAATGACTAAATGACTGACTGACACTGACTGACTGACTGCTTGACTACCTGACTGACTGCTTGACTGACTAACTGACTGGACAGGACTGACCGACTGACTGACTGACAGACTGACTGAATAAGGATGACTGACAGACTGACTGAATAAGGCTGACCGACTGACTGACTGCCTGACTGACTGACTGACTGAATGACTGACTGACTGACTGACCGAGACTGACTGACCGAGACTGACTGACTGACTGACTGAGACTGGACTGGACTGACTGACTGACTGACTGACTGAGACTGACTGACTGCTTTAGTGACTAACTGACTGCACAGGACTGACCGACTGACTGACTGACTGACTGACTGACTGACTGACTGAGACTGGACTGACTGACTGACTGACTCACTGACTGACTGATACTGACTGACTGACTCACTGACTGACCGAGACTGACTGACTAACTGCCTGACTGACTGAGACTGGACTGACTGACTGACTGACTGACTGACTGACTGACTGACTGACTGAGACTGACTGACTGACTGCTTGACTCTCTGACTGGCTATTTCACTGACTGACTGAATGACTAAATGACTGACTGACACTGACTGACTGACTGCTTGACTACCTGACTGACTGCTTGACTGACTAACTGACTGGACAGGACTGACCGACTGACTGACTGACAGACTGACTGAATAAGGATGACTGACAGACTGACTGAATAAGGCTGACTGACTGAATGACTGACAGACTGACTGAATAAGGCTGACCGACTGACTGACTGACTGACTGACTGAGACTGACTGACTGCTTTAGTGACTAACTGACTGCGCAGGACTGACCGACTGACTGACTGACTGACTGCCTGACTGACTGACTGACTGAATGACTGACTGACTGAGACTAAATGACTGACTGCTTGACTGACTGGCTGAAGGACTAACTGACTGACTGAGTGACTGACTGACTGGACTGACTGACTGAGACTGAATGACTGAGTGCTTGACTGATTGACTGTCAGACTGACTGACTGACTTCGCAAAAGGGAAAAATAAAAAAAAGAATTATAAAATTAGAAAAAAATATTTGCATTTAAGATTTCCTTTCCGGCCGGGACTCGAACCCAGTACCACGCGCTAGGAACCCAACGGTCTAGCCATTAGGCTATCGCAGCTCTGTCGATGGAAGTCTTAAATATAATAAAAACAAAAAATGCACCTTGGTAATTATTGATTCAAACACTTTGAAATTTACAGGTCGAATAATTAAACTGACTCAGAATTTTTCTCCCTATATAAATAATCAATATTCGCAAAAGAGAAAAATTAAAAAAAAAAGAAGAAGAAATTTCAAATTAGAAACTAAAAGTATACATTGAAGATTTTCGTTCAGGCTGGGACTCGAACCCAGGGCCACTCGCTTGGAAGCCTAACACTCTAGCCATTAGTCTATGGGAGCTCTGTCGGGGGAGTTTTAAATATAATAAAAACAAAAAATGCACCTTGGTAATTGTTTATTTAAACACTTTGAAATCTTCGTGTCGAAAAATTAAACTGACTCAGAATTTTCTTCCCTACATAAATAATCAATAATTGCAAAGGAAAGAAATTGAAAAAAAAAAGAATTTTCAAATTAGAAAAGAAATATATACATTGAAGATATTCGCTCCGGCTGGGACTCGAACCCAGGCCACTCGCTTGGAAGACCAGCGGTCTAGCCATTAGGCTATCGGAGTTCTGTCGAGCGGAGTCTTACTGCCTGACTGACAGACTGACTCACTGACTGACTGATACTGACTGACTGACTCACTGACTGACCGAGACTGACTGACTAACTGCCTGACTGACTGAGACTGGACTGACTGACTGACTGACTGACTGACTGACTAACTGACTGACTGAGACTGACTGACTGACTGCTTGACTCTCTGACTGGCTATTTCACTGACTGACTGAATGACTAAATGACTGACTGACACTGACTGACTGACTGCTTGACTACCTGACTGACTGCTTGACTGACTAACTGACTGGACAGGACTGACCGACTGACTGACTGACAGACTGACTGAATAAGGATGACTGACAGACTGACTGAATAAGGCTGACCGACTGACTGACTGCCTGACTGACTGACTGACTGAATGACTGACTGACTGACTGACCGAGACTGACTGACCGAGACTGACTGACTGACTGACTGAGACTGGACTGGACTGACTGACTGAGACTGACTGACTGCTTTAGTGACTAACTGACTGCACAGGACTGACCGACTGACTGACTGACTGACTGCCTGACTGACTGACTGACTGAATGAATGACTGACTGAGACTAAATGACTGACTGCTTGACTGACTGGCTGAAGGACTAACTGACTGACTGAGTGACTGACTGACTGGACTGACTGACTGAGACTGAATGACTGAGTGCTTGACTGATTGACTGTCAGACTGACTGACTGACTTCGCAAAAGGGAAAAATAAAAAAAAAGAATTATAAAATTAGAAAAAAATATTTGCATTTAAGATTTCCTTTCCGGCCGGGACTCGAACCCAGTACCACGCGCTAGGAACCCAACGGTCTAGCCATTAGGCTATCGGAGCTCTGTCGATGGAAGTCTTAAATATAATAAAAACAAAAAATGCACCTTGGTAATTATTGATTCAAACACTTTGAAATTTACAGGTCGAATAATTAAACTGACTCAGAATTTTTCTCCCTACATAAATAATCAATATTCGCAAAAGAGAAAAATTAAAAAAAAAAAGAAGAAGAAATTTCAAATTAGAAACTAAAAGTATACATTGAAGATTTTCGTTCAGGCTGGGACTCGAACCCAGGGCCACACGCTTGGAAGCCTAACACTCTAGCCATTAGTCTATGGGAGCTCTGTCGGTGGGAGTTTTAAATATAATAAAAACAAAAAATGCACCTTGGTAATTTTTTATTTAAACACTTTGAAATCTTCGTGTCGAAAAATTAAACTGACTCAGAATTTTCTTCCCTACATAAATAATCAATAATTGCAAAGGAAAGAAATTGAAAAAAAAAAGAATTTTCAAATTAGAAAAGAAATATATACATTGAAGATATTCGCTCCGGCTGGGACTCGAACCCAGGCCACTCGCTTGGAAGACCAGCGGTCTAGCCAGTAGGCTATCGGAGTTCTGTCGAGCGGAGTCTTACTGCCTGACTGATACTGCGTGACTGACAGACTGACTCACTGACTGACTGACTGACTCACTGACTGACCGAGACTGACTGACTAACTGCCTGACTGACTGAGACTGGACTGACTGACTGACTGACTGACTGACTGACTAACTGACTGACTGAGACTGACTGACTGACTGCTTGACTCTCTGACTGGCTATTTCACTGACTGACTGAATGACTAAATGACTGACTGACACTGACTGACTGACTGCTTGACTACCTGACTGACTGCTTGACTGACTAACTGACTGGACAGGACTGACCGACTGACTGACTGACAGACTGACTGAGTAAGGATGACTGACCGACTGACTGACTGCCTGACTGACTGACTGACTGAATGACTGACTGACTGAATAAGGATGACTGACCGACTGACTGACTGCCTGACTGACAGACTGACTGAATAAGGCTGACCGACTGACTGACTGCCTGACTGACTGACTGACTGAATGACTGACTGACTGACTGACCGAGACTGACTGACTGACTGACTGAGACTGGACTGGACTGACTGACTGACTGACTGACTGACTGCTTTAGTGACTAACTGACTGCACAGGACTGACCGACTGACTGACTGACTGACTGCCTGACTGACTGACTGACTGAATGACTGACTGACTGAGACTAAATGACTGACTGCTTGACTGACTGGCTGAAGGACTAACTGACTGACTGAGTGACTGACTGACTGGACTGACTGACTGAGACTGAATGACTGAGTGCTTGACTTATTGACTGTCAGACTGACTGACTGACTTCGCAAAAGGGAAAAATAAAAAAAAAAGAATTATAAAATTAGAAAAAAATATTTGCATTTAAGATTTCCTTTCCGGCCGGGACTCGAACCCAGTACCACGCGCTAGGAACCCAACTGTCTAGCCATTAGGCTATCGGAGCTCTGTCGATGGAAGTCTTAAATATAATAAAAACAAAAAATGCACCTTGGTAATTATTGATTCAAACACTTTGAAATTTACAGGTCGAATAATTAAACTGACTCAGAATTTTTCTCCCTACATAAATAATCAATATTCGCAAAAGAGAAAAATTAAAAAAAAAAGAAGAAGAAATTTCAAATTAGAAACTAAAAGTATACATTGAAGATTTTCGTTCAGGCTGGGACTCGAACCCAGGGCCACTCGCTTGGAAGCCTAACACTCTAGCCATTAGTCTATGGGAGCTCTGTCGGTGGGAGTTTTAAATATAATAAAAACAAAAAATGCACGTTGGTAATTGTTTATTTAAACACTTTGAAATCTTCGTGTCGAAAAATTAAACTGACTCAGAATTTTCTTCCCTACATAAATAATCAATAATTGCAAAGGAAAGAAATTGAAAAAAAAAAGAATTTTCAAATTAGAAAAGAAATATATACATTGAAGATATTCGCTCCGGCTGGGACTCGAACCCAGGCCACTCGCTTGGAAGCCCAGCGGTCTAGCCATTAGGCTATTGGAGTTCTGTCGAGCGGAGTCTTACTGCCTGACTGATACTGCCTGACTGACAGACTGACTCACTGACTGACTGATACTGACTGACTGACTCACTGAATGACCGAGACTGACTGACTAACTGCCTGACTGACTGAGACTGGACTGACTGACTGACTGCTTGACTCTCTGACTGGCTATTTCACTGACTGACTGAATGACTAAATGACTGACTGACACTGACTGACTGACTGCTTGACTACCTGACTGACTGCTTGACTGACTAACTGACTGGACAGGACTGACCGACTGACTGACTGACAGACTGACTGAATAAGGATGACTGACCGACTGACTGACTGCCTGACTGACTGACTGACTGAATGACTGACTGACTGACTGACTGAATGACTAACTGACTGACTGACCGAGACTGACTGACTGACTGAGACTGGACTGGACTGACTGACTGACTGCTTTAGTGACTAACTGACTGCACAGGACTGACCGACTGACTGACTGACTGCCTGACTGACAGACTGACTGAATGACTGACTGACTGAGACTAAATGACTGACTGCTTGACTGACTGGCTGAAGGACTAACTGACTGACTGACTGGACTGACTGACTGAGACTGAATGACTGAGTGCTTGACTGATTGACTGTCAGACTGACTGACTGACTTCGCAAAAGGGAAAAATAAAAAAAAAGAATTATAAAATTAGAATAAAATATTTGCATTTAAGATTTCCTTTCCGGCCGGGACTCGAACCCAGTACCACGCGCTAGGAACCCAACAGTCTAGCCATTAGGCTATCGGAGCTCTGTCGATGGAAGTCTTAAATATAATAAAAACAAAAAATGCACCTTGGTAATTATTGATTCAAACACTTTGAAATTTACAGGTCGAATAATTAAACTGACTCAGAATTTTTCTCCCTACATAAATAATCAATATTCGCAAAAGAGAAAAATTAAAAAAAAAGAAGAAGAAATTTCAAATTAGAAACTAAAAGTATACATTGAAGATTTTCGTTCAGGCTGGGACTCGATCCCAGGGCCACTCGCTTGGAAGCCTAACACTCTAGCCATTAGTCTATGGGAGCTCTGTCGGTGGGAGTTTTAAATATAATAAAAACAAAAAATGCACCTTGGTAATTGTTTATTTAAACACTTTGAAATCTTCGTGTCGAGAAATTAAACTGACTCAGAATTTTCTTCCCTACATAAATAATCAATAATTGCAAAGGAAAGAAATTGAAAAAAAAAAAGAATTTTCAAATTAGAAAAGAAATACATACATTGAAGATATAAGCTCCGGCTGGGACTCGAACCCAGGCCACTCGCTTGGAAGACCAGCGGTCTAGCCATTAGGCTATCGGAGTTCTGTCGAGCGGAGTCTTACTGCCTGACTGATACTGCCTGACTGACAGACTGACTCACTGACTGACTGATACTGACTGACTGACTCACTGACTGACCGAGACTGACTGACTAACTGCCTGACTGACTGAGACTGGACTGACTGACTGACTGACTGACTAACGGACTGACTGAGACTGACTGACTGACTGCTTGACTCTCTGACTGGCTATTTCACAGACTGACTGAATGACTAAATGACTGACTGACACTGACTGACTGACTGCTTGACTACCTGACTGACTGCTTGACTGACTAACTGACTGGACAGGACTGACCGACTGACTGACTGACAGACTGACTGAATAAGGATGACTGACAGACTGACTGAATAAGGCTGACTGACTGACTGACTGACAGACTGACTGAATAAGGCTGACCGACTGACTGACTGCCTGACTGTCTGACTGACTGAATGACTGATTGACTGACTGACCGAGACTGACTGACTGACTGACTGAGACTGGACTGGACTGACTGACTGACTGACTGACTGAGACTGACTGACTGAGTGTTTGACTGATTGACTGTTAGACTGACTGACTGACTTCGCAAAAGGTAAAAATAAAAAAAAAAGAATTATAAAATTAGAAAAAAATATTTGCATTTAAGATTTCCTTTCCGGCTGGGATTTGAACCCAGGGCGACACTCATGGAAGCCCAACGCTCTCGCCAATATACTATCGGATCTCTGTTGATCGGTGTCTTAATTATAATAAAAACAAAAAATGCACCTTAGTAATTATTGATCTAAAATCTTTGAAATCTAAAGGTCGAATGATTAAACTGACTCAGAATTTTCTTCCGTACATAAATAATCCATATTTGCAAAAGAAAGAAATTGAAAAAAAAAAGAATCTTCAAATTAGAAGAGAAATATATACATGGAAGATTTTTGTTCCGGCCGGGACTCGAACCCAGTACCACGCGCTTGGAAGCCAACGGTCTAGCCATTAGGCTATCGGAGCTCTGTCGATGGAAGTCTTAAATATAATAAAAACAAAAAATGCACCTTGGTAATTATTGATTACAACACTTTGAAATTTACAGGTCGAATAATTAAACTGACTCAGAATTTTTCTCCCTACATAAATAATCAATATTCGCAAAAGAGAAAAATTAAAAAAAAAGAAGAAATTTCAAATTAGAAACTAAAACTATACATTGAAGATTTTTGTTCAGGCTGGGACTCGAACCCAGGGCCACTCGCTTGGAAGCCTAACACTCTAGCCATTAGTCTATGGGAGCGCTGTCGGTAGGAGTTTTAAATATAATTAAAACAAAAAATGCACCTTGGTAATTGTTTATTTAAACACTTTGAAATTTACAGGTCGAAAAATTAAACTGACTCAGAATTTTCTTCCCTACATAAATAATCAATAATTGCAAAGGAAAGAAATTGAAAAAAAAAAGAATTTTCAAATTAGAAAAGAAATATATACATTGAAGATATTCGCTCCGGCTGGGACTCGAACCCAGGCCACTCGCTTGGAAGACCAGCGGTCTAGCCAGTAGGCTATCGGAGTTCTGTCGAGCGGAGTCTTACTGCCTGACTGATACTGCGTGACTGACAGACTGACTCACTGACTGACTGATACTGACTGACTGACTCACTGACTGACCGAGACTGACTGACTAACTGCCTGACTGACTGAGACTGGACTGACTGACTGACTGACTGACTGACTGACTGACTGACTGACTGAGACTGACTGACTGACTGCTTGACTCTCTGACTGGCTATTTCACTGACTGACTGAATGACTAAATGACTGACTGACACTGACTGACTGACTGCTTGACTACCTGACTGACTGCTTGACTGACTAACTGACTGGACAGGACTGACCGACTGACTGACTGACAGACTGACTGAATAAGGATGACTGACAGACTGACTGAATAAGGCTGACTGACTGACTGACTGACAGACTGACTGAATAAGGCTGACCGACTGACTGACTGCCTGACTGACTGACTGACTGAATGACTGACTGACTGACTGACCGAGACTGACTGACTGACTGACTGAGACTGGACTGGACTGACTGACTGACTGACTGACTGAGTGCTTTAGTGACTAACTGACTGCACAGGACTGACCGACTGACTGACTGACTGCTTTAGTGACTAACTGACTGCACAGGACTGACCGACTGACTGACTGACTGACTGCCTGACTGACTGACTGACTGAATGACTGACTGACTGAGACTAAATGACTGACTGCTTGACTGACTGGCTGAAGGACTAACTGACTGACTGAGTGACTGACTGACTGGACTGACTGACTGAGACTGAATGACTGAGTGCTTGACTTATTGACTCTCAGACTGACTGACTGACTTCGCAAAAGGGAAAAATAAAAAAAAAAGAATTATAAAATTAGAAAAAAATATTTGCATTTAAGATTTCCTTTCCGGCCGGAACTCGAACCCAGTACCACGCGCTTGGAACCCAACGGTCTAGCCATTAGGCTATCGGAGCTCTGTCGATGGAAGTCTTAAATATAATAAAAACAAAAAATGCACCTTGGTAATTATTGATTCAAACACTTTGAAATTTACAGGTCGAATAATTAAACTGACTCAGAATTTTTCTCCCTACATAAATAATCAATATTCGCAAAAGAGAAAAATTAAAAAAAAAAGAAGAAGAAATTTCAAATTAGAAACTAAAAGTATACATTGAAGATTTTCTTTCAGGCTGGGACTCGAACCCAGGGCCACTCGCTTGGAAGCCTAACACTCTAGCCATTAGTCTATGGGAGCTCTGTCGGTGGGAGTTTTAAATATAATAAAAACAAAAAATGCACCTTGGTAATTGTTTATTTAAACACTTTGAAATCTTCGTGTCGAAAAATTAAACTGACTCAGAATTTTCTTCCCTACATAAATAATCAATAATTGCAAAGGAAAGAAATTGAAAAAAAAAAGAATTTTCAAATTAGAAAAGAAATATATACATTGAAGATATTCGCTCCGGCTGGGACTCGAACCCAGGCTACTCGCTTGGAAGCCCAGCGGTCTAGCCATTAGGCTATCGGAGTTCTGTCGAGCGGAGTCTTACTGCCTGACTGATACTGCCTGACTGACAGACTGACTCACTGACTGACTGATACTGACTGACTGACTCACTGAATGACCGAGACTGACTGACTAACTGCCTGACTGACTGAGACTGGACTGACTGACTGACTGAGACTGACTGACTGACTGCTTGACTCTCTGACTGGCTATTTCACTGACTGACTGAATGACTAAATGACTGACTGACACTGACTGACTGACTGCTTGACTACCTGACTGACTGCTTGACTGACTAACTGACTGGACAGGACTGACCGACTGACTGACTGACAGACTGACTGAATAAGGATGACTGACAGACTGACTGAATAAGGCTGACTGACTGACTGACTGACAGACTGACTGAATAAGGCTGACCGACTGACTGCCTGACTGTCTGACTGACTGAATGACTGATTGACTGACTGACCGAGACTGACTGACTGAGACTGGACTGGACTGACTGACTGACTGAGACTGACTGACTGCTTTAGTGACTAACTGAATGCACAGGACTGACCGACTGACTGACTGCCTGACTGACTGACTGACTGAATGACTGACTGACTGAGACTAAATGACTGACTGCTTGACTGACTGGCTGAAGGACTAACTGACTGACTGAGTGACTGACTGACTGGACTGACTGACTGAGACTGAATGGCTGAGTGCTTGACTGATTGACTGTCAGACTGACTGACTGACTTCGCAAAAGGTAAAAATAAAAAAAAAGAATTATAAAATTAGAAAAAAATATTTGCATTTAAGATTTCCTTTCCGGCTGGGATTTGAACCCAGGGCGACACTCATGGAAGCCCAACGCTCTCGCCAATATACTATCGGATCTCTGTTGATCGGTGTCTTAATTATAATAAAAACAAAAAATGCACCTTAGTAATTATTGATCTAAAATCTTTGAAATCTAAAGGTCGAATGATTAAACTGACTCAGAATTTTCTTCCGTACATAAATAATCCATATTTGCAAAAGAAAGAAATTGAAAAAAAAAAGAATCTTCAAATTAGAAGAGAAATATATACATGGAAGATTTTCGTTCCGGCCGGGACTCGAACCCAGTACCACGCGCTTGGAAGCCAACGGTCTAGCCATTAGGCTGTCGGAGCTCTGTCGATGGAAGTCTTAAATATAATAAAAACAAAAAATGCACCTTGGTAATTATTGATTCAAACACTTTGAAATTTACAGGTCGAATAATTAAACTGACTCAGAATTTTTCTCCCTACATAAATAATCAATATTCGCAAAAGAGAAAAATTAAAAAAAAAGAAGAAGAAATTTCAAATTAGAAACTAAAAGTATACATTGAAGATTTTCTTTCAGGCTGGGACTCGAACCCAGGGCCACTCGCTTGGAAGCCTAACACTCTAGCCATTAGTCTATGGGAGCTCTGTCGGTGGGAGTTTTAAATATAATAAAAACAAAAAATGCACCTTGGTAATTGTTTATTTAAACACTTTGAAATCTTCGTGTCGAAAAATTAAACTGACTCAGAATTTTCTTCCCTACATAAATAATCAATAATTGCAAAGGAAAGAAATTGAAAAAAAAAAGAATTTTCAAATTAGAAAAGAAATATATACATTGAAGATATTCGCTCCGGCTGGGACTCGAACCCAGGCTACTCGCTTGGAAGCCCAGCGGTCTAGCCATTAGGCTATCGGAGTTCTGTCGAGCGGAGTCTTACTGCCTGACTGACAGACTGACTCACTGACTGACTGATACTGACTGACTGACTCACTGACTGACCGAGACTGACTGACTAACTGCCTGACTGACTGAGACTGGACTGACTGACTAACTGACTGACTGACTGACTAACTGACTGACTGAGACTGACTGACTGACTGCTTGACTTTCTGACTGGCTATTTCACTGACTGACTGAATGACTAAATGACTGACTGACACTGACTGACTGACTGCTTGACTACCTGACTGACTGCTTGACTACCTGACTGACTGCTTGACTGACTAACTGACTGGACAGGACTGACCGACTGACTGACTGACAGACTGACTGAATAAGGATGACTGACAGACTGACTGAATAAGGCTGACTGACTGACTGACTGACAGACTGACTGAATAAGGCTGACCGACTGACTGACTGCCTGACTGACTGAATGACTGACTGACAGACTGACCGAGACTGACTGACTGACTGACTGAGACTGCACTGGACTGACTGACTGACTGACTGACTGAGACTGACTGACTGCTTTAGTGACTAACTGACTGCACAGGACTGACCGACTGACTGACTGACTGACTGCCTGACTGACTGACTGACTGAATGACTGACTGACTGAGACTAAATGACTGACTGCTTGACTGACTGGCTGAAGGACTAACTGACTGACTGAGTGACTGACTGACTGGACTGACTGACTGAGACTGAATGACTGAGTGCTTGACTGATTGACTGTCAGACTGACTGACTGACTTCGCAAAAGGGAAAAATAAAAAAAAAGAATTATAAAATTAGAAAAAAATATTTGCATTTAAGATTTCCTTTCCGGCTGGGATTTGAACCCAGGGCGACACTCATGGAAGCCCAACGCTCTCGCCAATATACTATCGGATCTTTGTTGATCGGTGTCTTAATTATAATAAAAACAAAAAATGCACTTTAGTAATTATTGATCTAAAATCTTTGAAATCTAAAGGTCGAATGATTAAACTGACTCAGAATTTTCTTCCGTACATAAATAATCCATATTTGCAAAAGAAAGAAATTGAAAAAAAAAAGAATCTTCAAATTAGAAGAGAAATATATACATGGAAGATTTTCGTTCCGGCCGGGACTCGAACCCAGTACCACGCGCTTGGAACCCAACGGTCTAGCCATTAGGCTATCGGAGCTCTGTCGATGGAAGTCTTAAATATAATAAAAACAAAAAATGCACCTTGGTAATTATTGATTCAAACACTTTGAAATTTACAGGTCGAATAATTAAACTGACTCAGAATTTTTCTCCCTACATAAATAATCAATATTCGCAAAAGAGAAAAATTAAAAAAAAAAAAGAAGAAGAAATTTCAAATTAGAAACTAAAAGTATACATTGAAGATTTTCGTTCAGGCTGGGACTCGAACCCAGGGCCACTCGCTTGGAAGCCTAACACTCTAGCCATTAGTCTATGGGAGCTCTGTCGGTGGGAGTTTTAAATATAATAAAAACAAAAAATGCACCTTGGTAATTGTTTATTTAAACACTTTGAAATCTTCGTGTCGAAAAATTAAACTGACTCAGAATTTTCTTCCCTACATAAATAATCAATAATTGCAAAGGAAAGAAATTGAAAAAAAAAAGAATTTTCAAATTAGAAAAGAAATATATACATTGAAGATATTCGCTCCGGCTGGGACTCGAACCCAGGCCACTCGCTTGGAAGACCAGCGGTCTAGCCATTAGGCTATCGGAGTTCTGTCGAGCGGAGTCTTACTGCCTGACTGATACTGCCTGACTGACAGACTGACTCACTGACTGACTGATACTGACTGACTGACTCACTGACTGACCGAGACTGACTGACTAACTGCCTGACTGACTGAGACTGGACTGACTGACTGACTGACTGACTAACTGACTGACTGAGACTGACTGCTTGACTCTCTGACTGGCTATTTCACTGACTGACTGAATGACTAAATGACTGACTGACACTGACTGACTGACTGCTTGACTACCTGACTGACTGCTTGACTGACTAACTGACTGGACAGGACTGACCGACTGACTGACTGACAGACTGACTGAATAAGGATGACTGACAGACTGACTGAATAAGGCTGACTGACTGACTGACTGACAGACTGACTGAATAAGGCTGACCGACTGACTGCCTGACTGTCTGACTGACTGAATGACTGATTGACTGACTGACCGAGACTGACTGACTGAGACTGGACTGGACTGACTGACTGACTGAGACTGACTGACTGCTTTAGTGACTAACTGAATGCACAGGACTGACCGACTGACTGACTGCCTGACTGACTGACTGACTGAATGACTGACTGACTGAGACTAAATGACTGACTGCTTGACTGACTGGCTGAAGGACTAACTGACTGACTGAGTGACTGACTGACTGGACTGACTGACTGAGACTGAATGACTGAGTGCTTGACTGATTGACTGTCAGACTGACTGACTGACTTCGCAAAAGGTAAAAATAAAAAAAAAGAATTATAAAATTAGAAAAAAATATTTGCATTTAAGATTTCCTTTCCGGCTGGGATTTGAACCCAGGGCGACACTCATGGAAGCCCAACGCTCTCGCCAATATACTATCGGATCTCTGTTGATCGGTGTCTTAATTATAATAAAAACAAAAAATGCACCTTAGTAATTATTGATCTAAAATCTTTGAAATCTAAAGGTCGAATGATTAAACTGACTCAGAATTTTCTTCCGTACATAAATAATCCATATTTGCAAAAGAAAGAAATTGAAAAAAAAAAGAATCTTCAAATTAGAAGAGAAATATATACATGGAAGATTTTCGTTCCGGCCGGGACTCGAACCCAGTACCACGCGCTTGGAAGCCAACGGTCTAGCCATTAGGCTGTCGGAGCTCTGTCGATGGAAGTCTTAAATATAATAAAAACAAAAAATGCACCTTGGTAATTATTGATTCAAACACTTTGAAATTTACAGGTCGAATAATTAAACTGACTCAGAATTTTTCTCCCTACATAAATAATCAATATTCGCAAAAGAGAAAAATTAAAAAGAAAAGAAGAAGAAATTTCAAATTAGAAACTAAAAGTATACATTGAAGATTTTCGTTCAGGCTGGGACTCGAACCCAGGGCCACTCGCTTGGAAGCCTAACACTCTAGCCATGAGTCTATGGGAGCTTTGTCGGTGGGAGTTTTAAATATAATAAAAACAAAAAATGCACCTTGGTAATTGTTTATTTAAACACTTTGAAATCTTCGTGTCGAAAAATTAAACTGACTCAGAATTTTCTTCCCTACATAAATAATCAATAATTGCAAAGGAAAGAAATTGAAAAAAAAAAATTTCAAATTAGAAAAGAAATATATACATTGAAGATATTCGCTCCGGCTGGGACTCGAACCCAGGCCACTCGCTTGGAAGATCAGCGGTCTAGCCATTAGGCTATCGGAGTTCTGTCGAGCGGAGTCTTACTGCCTGACTGACAGACTGACTCACTGACTGACTGATACTGACTGACTGACTCACTGACTGACCGAGACTGACTGACTAACTGCCTGACTGACTGAGACTGGACTGACTGACTAACTGACTGACTGACTGACTAACTGACTGACTGAGACTGACTGACTGACTGCTTGACTTTCTGACTGGCTATTTCACTGACTGACTGAATGACTAAATGACTGACTGACACTGACTGACTGACTGCTTGACTACCTGACTGACTGCTTGACTACCTGACTGACTGCTTGACTGACTAACTGACTGGACAGGACTGACCGACTGACTGACTGACAGACTGACTGAATAAGGATGACTGACAGACTGACTGAATAAGGCTGACTGACTGACTGACTGACAGACTGACTGAATAAGGCTGACCGACTGACTGACTGCCTGACTGACTGAATGACTGACTGACAGACTGACCGAGACTGACTGACTGACTGACTGAGACTGCACTGGACTGACTGACTGACTGACTGACTGAGACTGACTGACTGCTTTAGTGACTAACTGACTGCACAGGACTGACCGACTGACTGACTGACTGACTGCCTGACTGACTGACTGACTGAATGACTGACTGACTGAGACTAAATGACTGACTGCTTGACTGACTGGCTGAAGGACTAACTGACTGACTGAGTGACTGACTGACTGGACTGACTGACTGAGACTGAATGACTGAGTGCTTGACTGATTGACTGTCAGACTGACTGACTGACTTCGCAAAAGGGAAAAATAAAAAAAAAGAATTATAAAATTAGAAAAAAATATTTGCATTTAAGATTTCCTTTCCGGCTGGGATTTGAACCCAGGGCGACACTCATGGAAGCCCAACGCTCTCGCCAATATACTATCGGATCTTTGTTGATCGGTGTCTTAATTATAATAAAAACAAAAAATGCACTTTAGTAATTATTGATCTAAAATCTTTGAAATCTAAAGGTCGAATGATTAAACTGACTCAGAATTTTCTTCCGTACATAAATAATCCATATTTGCAAAAGAAAGAAATTGAAAAAAAAAAGAATCTTCAAATTAGAAGAGAAATATATACATGGAAGATTTTCGTTCCGGCCGGGACTCGAACCCAGTACCACGCGCTTGGAACCCAACGGTCTAGCCATTAGGCTATCGGAGCTCTGTCGATGGAAGTCTTAAATATAATAAAAACAAAAAATGCACCTTGGTAATTATTGATTCAAACACTTTGAAATTTACAGGTCGAATAATTAAACTGACTCAGAATTTTTCTCCCTACATAAATAATCAATATTCGCAAAAGAGAAAAATTAAAAAAAAAAAGAAGAAGAAATTTCAAATTAGAAACTAAAAGTATACATTGAAGATTTTCGTTCAGGCTGGGACTCGAACCCAGGGCCACTCGCTTGGAAGCCTAACACTCTAGCCATTAGTCTATGGGAGCTCTGTCGGTGGGAGTTTTAAATATAATAAAAACAAAAAATGCACCTTGGTAATTGTTTATTTAAACACTTTGAAATCTTCGTGTCGAAAAATTAAACTGACTCAGAATTTTCTTCCCTACATAAATAATCAATAATTGCAAAGGAAAGAAATTGAAAAAAAAAAGAATTTTCAAATTAGAAAAGAAATATATACATTGAAGATATTCGCTCCGGCTGGGACTCGAACCCAGGCCACTCGCTTGGAAGACCAGCGGTCTAGCCATTAGGCTATCGGAGTTCTGTCGAGCGGAGTCTTACTGCCTGACTGACAGACTGACTCACTGACTGACTGATACTGACTGACTGACTCACTGACTGACCGAGACTGACTGACTAACTGCCTGACTGACTGAGACTGGACTGACTGACTAACTGACTGACTGACTGACTAACTGACTGACTGAGACTGACTGACTGACTGCTTGACTTTCTGACTGGCTATTTCACTGACTGACTGAATGACTAAATGACTGACTGACACTGACTGACTGACTGCTTGACTACCTGACTGACTGCTTGACTACCTGACTGACTGCTTGACTGACTAACTGACTGGACAGGACTGACCGACTGACTGACTGACAGACTGACTGAATAAGGATGACTGACAGACTGACTGAATAAGGCTGACTGACTGACTGACTGACAGACTGACTGAATAAGGCTGACCGACTGACTGACTGCCTGACTGACTGAATGACTGACTGACAGACTGACCGAGACTGACTGACTGACTGACTGAGACTGCACTGGACTGACTGACTGACTGACTGACTGAGACTGACTGACTGCTTTAGTGACTAACTGACTGCACAGGACTGACCGACTGACTGACTGACTGACTGCCTGACTGACTGACTGACTGAATGACTGACTGACTGAGACTAAATGACTGACTGCTTGACTGACTGGCTGAAGGACTAACTGACTGACTGAGTGACTGACTGACTGGACTGACTGACTGAGACTGAATGACTGAGTGCTTGACTGATTGACTGTCAGACTGACTGACTGACTTCGCAAAAGGGAAAAATAAAAAAAAAAGAATTATAAAATTAGAAAAAAATATTTGCATTTAAGATTTCCTTTCCGGCTGGGATTTGAACCCAGGGCGACACTCATGGAAGCCCAACGCTCTCGCCAATATACTATCGGATCTTTGTTGATCGGTGTCTTAATTATAATAAAAACAAAAAATGCACTTTAGTAATTATTGATCTAAAATCTTTGAAATCTAAAGGTCGAATGATTAAACTGACTCAGAATTTTCTTCCGTACATAAATAATCCATATTTGCAAAAGAAAGAAATTGAAAAAAAAAAGAATCTTCAAATTAGAAGAGAAATATATACATGGAAGATTTTCGTTCCGGCCGGGACTCGAACCCAGTACCACGCGCTTGGAACCCAACGGTCTAGCCATTAGGCTATCGGAGCTCTGTCGATGGAAGTCTTAAATATAATAAAAACAAAAAATGCACCTTGGTAATTATTGATTCAAACACTTTGAAATTTACAGGTCGAATAATTAAACTGACTCAGAATTTTTCTCCCTACATAAATAATCAATATTCGCAAAAGAGAAAAATTAAAAAAAAAAAGAAGAAGAAATTTCAAATTAGAAACTAAAAGTATACATTGAAGATTTTCGTTCAGGCTGGGACTCGAACCCAGGGCCACTCGCTTGGAAGCCTATCACTCTAGCCATTAGTCTATGGGAGCTCTGTCGGTGGGAGTTTTAAATATAATAAAAACAAAAAATGCACCTTGGTAATTGTTTATTTAAACACTTTGAAATCTTCGTGTCGAAAAATTAAACTGACTCAGAATTTTCTTCCCTACATAAATAATCAATAATTGCAAAGGAAAGAAATTGAAAAAAAAAAGAATTTTCAAATTAGAAAAGAAATATATACATTGAAGATATTCGCTCCGGCTGGGACTCGAACCCAGGCCACTCGCTTGGAAGACCAGCGGTCTAGCCATTAGGCTATCGGAGTTCTGTCGAGCGGAGTCTTACTGCCTGACTGACAGACTGACTCACTGACTGACTGATACTGACTGACTGACTCACTGACTGACCGAGACTGACTGACTAACTGCCTGACTGACTGAGACTGGACTGACTGACTAACTGACTGACTGACTGACTAACTGACTGACTGAGACTGACTGACTGACTGCTTGACTTTCTGACTGGCTATTTCACTGACTGACTGAATGACTAAATGACTGACTGACACTGACTGACTGACTGCTTGACTACCTGACTGACTGCTTGACTACCTGACTGACTGCTTGACTGACTAACTGACTGGACAGGACTGACCGACTGACTGACTGACAGACTGACTGAATAAGGATGACTGACAGACTGACTGAATAAGGCTGACTGACTGACTGACTGACAGACTGACTGAATAAGGCTGACCGACTGACTGACTGCCTGACTGACTGAATGACTGACTGACAGACTGACCGAGACTGACTGACTGACTGACTGAGACTGCACTGGACTGACTGACTGACTGACTGACTGAGACTGACTGACTGCTTTAGTGACTAACTGACTGCACAGGACTGACCGACTGACTGACTGACTGACTGCCTGACTGACTGACTGACTGAATGACTGACTGACTGAGACTAAATGACTGACTGCTTGACTGACTGGCTGAAGGACTAACTGACTGACTGAGTGACTGACTGACTGGACTGACTGACTGAGACTGAATGACTGAGTGCTTGACTGATTGACTGTCAGACTGACTGACTGACTTCGCAAAAGGGAAAAATAAAAAAAAAAGAATTATAAAATTAGAAAAAAATATTTGCATTTAAGATTTCCTTTCCGGCTGGGATTTGAACCCAGGGCGACACTCATGGAAGCCCAACGCTCTCGCCAATATACTATCGGATCTTTGTTGATCGGTGTCTTAATTATAATAAAAACAAAAAATGCACTTTAGTAATTATTGTTCTAAAATCTTTGAAATCTAAAGGTCGAATGATTAAACTGACTCAGAATTTTCTTCCGTACATAAATAATCCATATTTGCAAAAGAAAGAAATTGAAAAAAAAAAGAATCTTCAAATTAGAAGAGAAATATATACATGGAAGATTTTCGTTCCGGCCGGGACTCGAACCCAGTACCACGCGCTTGGAACCCAACGGTCTAGCCATTAGGCTATCGGAGCTCTGTCGATGGAAGTCTTAAATATAATAAAAACAAAAAATGCACCTTGGTAATTATTGATTCAAACACTTTGAAATTTACAGGTCGAATAATTAAACTGACTCAGAATTTTTCTCCCTACATAAATAATCAATATTCGCAAAAGAGAAAAATTAAAAAAAAAAAGAAGAAGAAATTTCAAATTAGAAACTAAAAGTATACATTGAAGATTTTCGTTCAGGCTGGGACTCGAACCCAGGGCCACTCGCTTGGAAGCCTAACACTCTAGCCATTAGTCTATGGGAGCTCTGTCGGTGGGAGTTTTAAATATAATAAAAACAAAAAATGCACCTTGGTAATTGTTTATTTAAACACTTTGAAATCTTCGTGTCGAAAAATTAAACTGACTCAGAATTTTCTTCCCTACATAAATAATCAATAATTGCAAAGGAAAGAAATTGAAAAAAAAAAGAATTTTCAAATTAGAAAAGAAATATATACATTGAAGATATTCGCTCCGGCTGGGACTCGAACCCAGGCCACTCGCTTGGAAGACCAGCGGTCTAGCCATTAGGCTATCGGAGTTCTGTCGAGCGGAGTCTTACTGCCTGACTGATACTGCCTGACTGACAGACTGACTCACTGACTGACTGATACTGACTGACTGACTCACTGACTGACCGAGACTGACTGACTAACTGCCTGACTGACTGAGACTGGACTGACTGACTGACTGACTAACTGCCTGACTGACTGAGACTGGACTGACTGACTGACTGACTGACTAAATGACTGACTGACACTGACTGACTGACTGCTTGACTACCTGACTGACTGCTTGACTGACTAACTGACTGGACAGGACTGACCGACTGACTGACTGACAGACTGACTGAATAAGGATGACTGACAGACTGACTGAATAAGGCTGACTGACTGACTGACTGACAGACTGACTGAATAAGGCTGACCGACTGACTGACTGCCTGACTGACTGACTGACTGAATGACTGTCTGACTGACTGACCGAGACTGACTGACTGACTGACTGACTGAGACTGGACTGGACTGACTGACTGACTGACTGACTGAGACTGACTGACTGCTTTAGTGACTAACTGACTGCACAGGACTAACCGACTGACTGACTGACTGACTGCCTGACTGACTGACTGACTGAATGACTGACTGACTAAGACTAAATGACTGACTGCTTGACTGACTGGCTGAAGGACTAACTGACTGACTGACTGGACTGACTGACTGAGACTGAATGACTGAGTGCTTGACTGATTGACTGTCAGACTGACTGACTGACTTCGCAAAAGGGAAAAATAAAAAAAAAAGAATTATAAAATTAGAATAAAATATTTGCATTTAAGATTTCCTTTCCGGCCGGGACTCGAACCCAGTACCACGCGCTAGGAACCCAACGGTCTAGCCATTAGGCTATCGGAGCTCTGTCGATGGAAGTCTTAAATATAATAAAAACAAAAAATGCACCTTGGTAATTATTGATTCAAACACTTTGAAATTTACAGGTCGAATAATTAAACTGACTCAGAATTTTTCTCCCTACATAAATAATCAATATTCGCAAAAGAGAAAAATTAAAAAAAAAGAAGAAGAAATTTCAAATTAGAAACTAAAAGTATACATTGAAGATTTTCGTTCAGGCTGGGACTCGAACCCAGGGCCACTCGCTTGGAAGCCTAACACTCTAGCCATTAGTCTATGGGAGCTCTGTCGGTGGGAGTTTTAAATATAATAAAAACAAAAAATGCACCTTGGTAATTGTTTATTTAAACACTTTGAAATCTTCGTGTCGAGAAATTAAACTGACTCAGAATTTTCTTCCCTACATAAATAATCAATAATTGCAAAGGAAAGAAATTGAAAAAAAAAAGAATTTTCAAATTAGAAAAGAAATATATACATTGAAGATATAAGCTCCGGCTGGGACTCGAACCCAGGCCACTCGCTTGGAAGACCAGCGGTCTAGCCATTAGGCTATCGGAGTTCTGTCGAGCGGAGTCTTACTGCCTGACTGATACTGCCTGACTGACAGACTGACTCACTGACTGACTGATACTGACTGACTGACTCACTGACTGACCGAGACTGACTGACTAACTGCCTGACTGACTGAGACTGGACTGACTGACTGACTGACTGACTGACTGACTAACTGACTGACTGAGACTGACTGACTGACTGCTTGACTCTCTGACTGGCTATTTCACTGACTGACTGAATGACTAAATGACTGACTGACACTGACTGACTGACTGCTTGACTACCTGACTGACTGCTTGACTGACTAACTGACTGGACAGGACTGACCGACTGACTGACTGACAGACTGAATGAATAAGGATGACTGACAGACTGACTGAATAAGGCTGACTGACTGACTGACTGACAGACTGACTGAATAAGGCTGACCGACTGACTGACTGCCTGACTGACTGACTGACTGAATGACTGACTGACTGACTGACCGAGACTGACTGACTGACTGACTGAGACTGGACTGGACTGACTGACTGACTGACTGACTGAGACTGACTGACTGCTTTAGTGACTAACTGACTGCACAGGACTGACCGACTGACTGACTGACTGACTGCCTGACTGACTGACTGACTGAATGACTGACTGACTGAGACTAAATGACTGACTGCTTGACTGACTGGCTGAAGGACTAACTGACTGACTGAGTGACTGACTGACTGGACTGACTGACTGAGACTGAATGACTGAGTGCTTGACTGATTGACTGTCAGACTGACTGACTGACTTCGCAAAAGGGAAAAATAAAAAAAAAGAATTATAAAATTAGAAAAAAACATTTGCATTTAAGATTTCCATTCCGGCCAGGACTCGAACCCAGTACCACGTGCTAGGAACCCAACGGTCTAGCCATTAGGCTATCGGAGCTCTGTCGATGGAAGTCTTAAATATAATAAAAACAGAAAATGCACCTTGTAAATTATTGATTCAAACACTTTGAAATTTACAGGTCGAATAATTAAACTGACTCAGAATTTTTCTCCCTACATAAATAATCAATATTCGCAAAAGAGAAAAATTACAAAAAAAAGAAGAAGAAATTTCAAATTAGAAACTAAAAGTATACATTGAAGATTTTCGTTCAGGCTGGGACTCGAACCCAGGGCCACTCGCTTGGAAGCCTAACACTCTAGCCATTAGTCTATAGGAGCTCTGTCGGTGGGAGTTTTAAATATAATAAAAACAAAAAATGCACCTTGGTAATTGTTTATTTAAACACTTTGAAATCTTCGTGTCGAAAAATTAAACTGACTCAGAATTTTCTTCCCTACATAAATAATCAATAATTGCAAAGGAAAGAAATTGAAAAAAAAAGAATTTTCAAATTAGAAAAGAAATATATACATTGAAGATATTCGCTCCGGCTGGGACTCGAACCCAGGCCACTCGCTTGGAAGACCAGCGGTCTAGCCATTAGGCTATCGGAGTTCTGTCGAGCGGAGTCTTACTGCCTGACTGATACTGCCTGACTGACAGACTGACTCACTGACTGACTGATACTGACTGACTGACTCACTGACTGACCGAGACTGACTGACTAACTGCCTGACTGACTGAGACTGGACTGACTGACTGACTGACTGACTGACTGACTAACTGACTGACTGAGACTGACTGACTGACTGCTTGACTCTCTGACTGGCTATTTCACTGACTGACTGAATGACTAAATGACTGACTGACACTGACTGACTGACTGCTTGACTACCTGACTGACTGCTTGACTGACTAACTGACTGGACAGGACTGACCGACTGACTGACTGACAGACTGACTGAAAATGGATGACTGACAGACTGACTGAATAAGGCTGACTGACTGACTGACTGACAGACTGACTGAATAAGGCTGACCGACTGACTGACTGCCTGACTGACTGACTGACTGACTGACTGACCGAGACTGACTGACTGACTGACTGAGACTGGACTGGACTGACTGACTGACTGACTGAGACTGACTGACTGCTTTAGTGACTAACTGACTGCACAGGACTGACCGACTGACTGTCTGACTGACTGCCTGAATGACTGACTGACTGAATGACTGACTGACTGAGTCTAAATGACTGACTGCTTGACTGACTGGCTGAAGGACTAACTGACTGACTGAGTGACTGACTGACTGGACTGACTGACTGAGACTGAATGACTGAGTGCTTGACTGATTGACTGTCAGACTGACTGACTGACTTCGCAAAAGGGAAAAATAAAAAAAAAAGAATTATAAAATTAGAAAAAAATATTTGCATTTAAGATTTCCTTTCCGGCCGGGAATCGAACCCAGTACCACGCGCTAGGAACCCAACGGTCTAGCCATTAGGCTATCGGAGCTCTGTCGATGGAAGTCTTAAATATAATAAAAACAAAAAATGCACCTTGGTAATTATTGATCTAAAATATTTGAAATCTAAAGGTCGAATGATTAAACTGACTCAGAATTTTCTTCCGTACATAAATAATCCATATTTGCAAAAGAAAGAAATTGAAAAAAAAAAAGAATTTTCAAATTAGAAAAGAAATATATACATTGAAGATATTCGCTCCGGCTGGGACTCGAACCCAGGACACTCGCTTGGAAGACCAGCGGTCTAGCCATTAGGCTATCGGAGTTCTGTCGAGCGGAGTCTTACTGCCTGACTGATACTGCCTGACTGACAGACTGACTCACTGACTGACTGATACTGACTGACTGACTCACTGACTGACCGAGACTGACTGACTAACTGCCTGACTGACTGAGACTGGATTGACTGACTGACTGACTGACTGACTGACTGACTGAGACTGACTGACTGACTGCTTGACTCTCTGACTGGCTATTTCACTGACTGACTGAATGACAAAATGACTGACTGACACTGACTGACTGACTGCTTGACTACCTGACTGACTGCTTGACTGACTAACTGACTGGACAGGACTGACCGATTGACTGAATAAGGATGACTGACAGACTGACTGAATAAGGCTGACTGACTGACTGACTGACAGACTGACTGAATAAGGCTGACCGACTGACTGACTGCCTGACTGACTGACTGACTGAATGACTGACTGACCGAGACTGACTGACTGACTGACTGAGACTGGACTGGACTGACTGACTGACTGACTGACTGAGACTGACTGACTGCTTTAGTGACTAACTGACTGCACAGGACTGACCGACTGACTGACTGACTGACTGCCTGACTGACTGACTGAGTGAATGACTGACTGACTGAGTCTAAATGACTGACTGCTTGACTGACTGGCTGAAGGACTAACTGACTGACTTAGTGACTGACTGACTGGACTGACTGACTGAGACTGAATGACTGAGTGCTTGACTGTCAGACTGACTGACTGACTTCGCAAAAGGGAAAAATAAAAAAAAAAGAATTATAAAATTAGAAAAAAATATTTGCATTTAAGATTTCCTTTCCGGCCGGGAATCGAACCCAGTACCACGCGCTAGGAACCCAACGGTCTAGCCATTAGGCTATCGGAGCTCTGTCGATGGAAGTCTTAAATATAATAAAAACAAAAAATGCACCTTGGTAATTATTGATTCAAACACTTTGAAATTTACAGGTCGAATAATTAAACTGACTCAGAATTTTTCTCCCTACATAAATAATCAATATTCGCAAAAGAGAAAAATTAAAAAAAAAAGAAGAAGAAATTTCAAATTAGAAACTAAAAGTATACATTGAAGATTTTCGTTCAGGCTGGGACTCGAACCCAGGGCCACTCGCTTGGAAGCCTAACACTCTAGCCATTAGTCTATGGGAGCTCTGTCGGTGGGAGTTTTAAATGTAATAAAAACAAAAAATGCACCTTGGTAATTGTTTATTTAAACACTTTGAAATCTTCGTGTCGAAAAATTAAACTGACTCAGAATTTTCTTCCCTACATAAATAATCAATAATTGCAAAGGAAAGAAATTGAAAAAAAAAGAATTTTCAAATTAGAAAAGAAATATATACATTGAAGATATTCAATGTATATATTTCCGGCTCCGGCTGGGACTCGAACCCAGGCCACTCGCTTGGAAGACCAGCGGTCTAGCCATTAGGCTATCGGAGTTCTGTCGAGCGGAGTCTTACTGCCTGACTGATACTGCCTGACTGACAGACTGACTCACTGACTGACTGATATTGACTGACTGACTCACTGACTGACCGAGACTGACTGACTAACTGCCTGACTGACTGAGACTGGACTGACTGACTGACTGACTGACTGACTAACTGACTGACTGAGACTGACTGACTGACTGCTTGACTCTCTGACTGGCTATTTCACTGACTGACTGAATGACAAAATGACTGACTGACACTGACTGACTGACTGCTTGACTACCTGACTGACTGCTTGACTGACTAACTGACTGGACAGGACTGACCGACTGACTGACTGACAGACTGACTGAATAAGGATGACTGACAGACTGACTGAATAAGGCTGACTGACTGACTGACTGAGAGACTGACTGAATAAGGCTGACCGACTGACTGACTGCCTGACTGCCTGACTGACTGAATGACTGACTGACTGACTGACCGAGACTGACTGACTGACTGACTGAGACTGGACTGGACTGACTGACTGACTGACTGACTGAGACTGACTGACTGCTTTAGTGACTAACTGACTGCACAGGACTGACCGACTGACTGACTGCCTGACTGACTGACTGAGTGACTGACTGACTGGACTGACTGACTCAGACTGAATGACTGAGTGCTTGACTGATTGACTGTCAGACTGACTGACTGACTTCGCAAAAGGGAAAAATAAAAAAAAAAAGAATTATAAAATTAGAAAAAAACATTTGCATTTAAGATTTCCTTTCCGGCCGGAACTCGAACCCAGTACCACGCGCTAGGAACCCAACGGTCTAGCCATTTGGCTATCGGAGCTCTGTCGATGGAAGTCTTAAATATAATAAAAACAAAAAATGCACCTTGGTAATTATTGATTCAAACACTTTGAAATTTACAGGTCGAATAATTAAACTGACTCAGAATTTTTCTCCCTACATAAATAATCAATATTCGCAAAAGAGAAAAATTAAAAAAAAAAGAAGAAGAAATTTCAAATTAGAAACTAAAAGTATACATTGAAGATTTTCGTTCAGGCTGGGACTCGAACACAGGACCACTCGCTTGGAAGCCTAACACTCTAGCCATTAGTCTATGGGAGCTCTGTCGGTGGGAGTTTTAAATATAATAAAAACAAAAAATGCACCTTGGTAATTGTTTATTTAAACACTTTGAAATCTTCGTGTCGAAAAATTAAACTGACTCAGAATTTTCTTCCCTACATAAATAATCAATAATTGCAAAGGAAAGAAATTGAAAAAAAAAAGAATTTTCAAATTAGAAAAGAAATATATACATTGAAGATATTCGCTCCGGCTGGGACTCGAACCCAGGCCACTCGCTTGGAAGACCAGCGGTCTAGCCATTAGGCTATCGGAGTTCTGTCGAGCGGAGTCTTACTGCCTGACTGATACTGCCTGACTGACAGACTGACTCACTGACTGACTGATACTGACTGACTGACTCACTGACTGACCGAGACTGACTGACTAACTGCCTGACTGACTGAGACTGGACTGACTGACTGACTGACTGACTGACTGACTAACTGACTGACTGAGACTGACTGACTGACTGCTTGACTCTCTGACTGGCTATTTCACTGACTGACTGAATGACTAAATGACTGACTGACACTGACTGACTGACTGCTTGACTACCTGACTGACTGCTTGACTGACTAACTGACTGGACAGGACTGACCGACTGACTGACTGACAGACTGACTGAATAAGGATGACTGACAGACTGACTGAATAAGGCTGACTGACTGACTGACTGACATACTGACTGAATAAGGCTGACCGACTGACTGACTGCCTGACTGACTGACTGACTGAATGACTGACTGACCGAGACTGACTGACTGACTGACTGAGACTGGACTGGACTGACTGACTGACTGACTGACTGAGACTGACTGACTGCTTTAGTGACTAACTGACTGCACAGGACTGACCGACTGACTGACTGACTGACTGCCTGACTGACTGACTGACTGAATGACTGACTGACTGAGACTAAATGACTGACTGCTTGACTGACTGGCTGAAGGACTAACTGACTGACTGAGTGACTGACTGACTGGACTGACTGACTGAGACTGAATGACTGAGTGCTTGACTGATTGACTGTCAGACTGACTGACTGACTTCGCAAAAGGGAAAAATAAAAAAAAAGAATTATAAAATTAGAAAAAAATATTTGCATTTAAGATTTCCTTTCCGGCCGGGACTCGAACCCAGTACCACGCGCTAGGAACCCAACGGTCTAGCCATTAGGCTATCGGAGCTCTGTCGATGGAAGTCTTAAATATAATAAAAACAAAAAATGCACCTTGGTAATTATTGATTCAAACACTTTGAAATTTACAGGTCGAATAATTAAACTGACTCAGAATTTTTCTCCCTACATAAATAATCAATATTCGCAAAAGAGAAAAATTAAAAAAAAAAGAAGAAGAAATTTCAAATTAGAAACTAAAAGTATACATTGAAGATTTTCGTTCAGGCTGGGACTCGAACCCAGGGCCACTCGCTTGGAAGCCTAACACTCTAGCCATTAGTCTATGGGAGCTCTGTCGGTGGGAGTTTTAAATATAATAAAAACAAAAAATGCACCTTGGTAATTGTTTATTTAAACACTTTGAAATCTTTGTGTCGAAAAATTAAACTGACTCAGAATTTTCTTCCCTACATAAATAATCAATAATTGCAAAGGAAAGAAATTGAAAAAAAAAAGAATTTTCAAATTAGAAAAGAAATATATACATTGAAGATATTCGCTCCGGCTGGGACTCGAACCCAGGCCACTCGCTTGGAAGATCATCGGTCTAGCCATTAGGCTATCGGAGTTCTGTCGAGCGGAGTCTTACTGCCTGACTGATACTGCCTGACTGACAGACTGACTCACTGACTGACTGATATTGACTGACTGACTCACTGACTGACCGAGACTGACTGACTAACTGCCTGACTGACTGAGACTGGGCTGACTGACTGACTGACTGACTAACTGACTGACTGAGACTGACTGACTGACTGCTTGACTCTCTGACTGGCTATTTCACTGACTGACTGAATGACTAAATGACTGACTGACACTGACTGACTGACTGCTTGACTGACTAACTGACTGGACAGGACTGACCGACTGACTGACTGACAGACTGACTGAATAAGGATGACTGACAGACTGACTGAATAAGGATGACTGACAGACTGACTGAATAAGGCTGACTGACTGACTGACTGACAGACTGACTGAATAAGGCTGACCGACTGACTGATTGCCTGACTGACTGACTGACTGAATGACTGACTGACCGAGACTGACTGACTGACTGACTGAGACTGGACTGGACTGACTGACTGACTGACTGACTGAGACTGACTGACTGCTTTAGTGACTAACTGACTGCACAGGACTGACCGACTGACTGACTGACTGACTGCCTGACTGACTGACTGACTGAATGACTGACTGACTGAGACTAAATGACTGACTGCTTGACTGACTGGCTGAAGGACTAACTGACTGACTGAGTGACTGACTGACTGGACTGACTGACTGAGACTGAATGACTGAGTGCTTGACTGATTGACTGTCAGACTGACTGACTGACTTCGCAAAAGGGAAAAATAAAAAAAAAGAATTATAAAATTAGAAAAAAATATTTGCATTTAAGATTTCCTTTCCGGCCGGGACTCGAACCCAGTACCACGCGCTAGGAACCCAACGGTCTAGCCATTAGGCTATCGGAGCTCTGTCGATGGAAGTCTTAAATATAATAAAAACAAAAAATGCACCTTGGTAATTATTGATTCAAACACTTTGAAATTTACAGGTCGAATAATTAAACTGACTCAGAATTTTTCTCCCTACATAAATAATCAATATTCGCAAAAGAGAAAAATTAAAAAAAAAGAAGAAGAAATTTCAAATTAGAAACTAAAAGTATACATTGAAGATTTTCGTTCAGGCTGGGACTCGAACCCAGGGCCACTCGCTTGGAAGCCTAACACTCTAGCCATTAGTCTATGGGAGCTCTGTCGGTGGGAGTTTTAAATAAAATAAAAACAAAATATGCACCTTGGTAATTGTTTATTTAAACACTTTGAAATCTTCGTGTCGAAAAATTAAACTGACTCAGAATTTTCTTCCCTACATAAATAATCAATAATTGCAAAGGAAAGAAATTGAAAAAGAAAGAATTTTCAAATTAGAAAAGAAATATATACATTGAAGATATTCGCTCCGGCTGGGACTCGAACCCAGGCCACTCGCTTGGAAGACCAGCGGTCTAGCCATTAGGCTATCGGAGTTCTGTCGAGCGGAGTCTTACTGCCTGACTGATACTGCCTGACTGACAGACTGACTCACTGACTGACTGATATTGACTGACTGACTCACTGACTGACCGAGACTGACTGACTAACTGCCTGACTGACTGAGACTGGACTGACTGACTGACTGACTGACTGAGACTGACTGACTGACTGCTTGACTCTCTGACTGGCTATTTCACTGACTGACTGAATGACTAAATGACTGACTGACACTGACTGACTGACTGCTTGACTACCTGACTGACTGCTTGACTGACTAACTGACTGGACAGGACTGACCGACTGACTGACTGACAGACTGACTGAATAAGGCTGACTGACTGACTGACTGACAGACTGACTGAATAAGGCTGACCGACTGACTGACTGCCTGACTGACTGACTGACTGAATGACTGACTGACTGACTGACCGAGACTGACTGACTGACTGACTGAGACTGGACTGGACTGACTGACTGACTGACTGACTGAGACTGACTGACTGCTTTAGTGACTAACTGACTGCACAGGACTGACCGACTGACTGCCTGACTGACTGCCTGACTGACTGACTGACTGAATGACTGACTGACTGAGACTAAATGACTGACTGCTTGACTGACTGGCTGAAGGACTAACTGACTGACTGAGTGACTGACTGACTGGACTGACTGACTGAGACTGAATGACTGAGTGCTTGACTGATTGACTGTCAGACTGACTGACTGACTTCGCAAAAGGGAAAAATAAAAAAAAAAGAATTATAAAATTAGAAAAAAATATTTGCATTTAAGATTTCCTTTCCGGCCGGGACTCGAACCCAGTACCACGCGCTAGGAACCCAACGGTCTAGCCATTAGGCTATCGGAGCTCTGTCGATGGAAGTCTTAAATATAATAAAAACAAAAAATGCACCTTGGTAATTATTGATTCAAACACTTTGAAATTTACAGGTCGAATAATTAAACTGACTCAGAATTTTTCTCCCTACATAAATAATCAATATTCGCAAAAGAGAAAAATTAAAAAAAAAAGAAGAAGAAATTTCAAATTAGAAACTAAAAGTATACATTGAAGATTTTCGTTCAGGCTGGGACTCGAACCCAGGGCCACTCGCTTGGAAGCCTAACACTCTAGCCATTAGTCTATGGGAGCTCTGTCGGTGGGAGTTTTAAATATAATAAAAACAAAAAATGCACCTTGGTAATTGTTTATTTAAACACTTTGAAATCTTCGTGTCGAAAAATTAAACTGACTCAGAATTTTCTTCCCTACATAAATAATCAATAATTGCAAAGGAAAGAAATTGAAAAAAAAAAGAATTTTCAAATTAGAAAAGAAATATATACATTGAAGATATTCGCTCCGGCTGGGACTCGAACCCAGGCCACTCGCTTGGAAGACCAGCGGTCTAGCCATTAGGCTATCGGAGTTCTGTCGAGCGGAGTCTTACTGCCTGACTGATACTGCCTGACTGACAGACTGACTCACTGACTGACTGATATTGACTGACTGACTCACTGACTGACCGAGACTGACTGACTAACTGCCTGACTGACTGAGACTGGACTGACTGACTGACTGACTGACTGACTGACTAACTGACTGACTGAGACTGACTGACTGACTGAGACTTACTGACTGACTGCTTGACTCTCTGACTGGCTATTTCACTGACTGACTGAATGACTAAATGACTGACTGACACTGACTGACTGACTGCTTGACTACCTGACTGACTGCTTGACTGACTAACTGACTGGACAGGACTGACCGACTGACTGACTGACAGACTGACTGAATAAGGATGACGGACAGACTGACTGAATAAGGCTGACTGACTGACTGACAGACTGACTGAATAAGGCTGACCGACTGACTGACTGCCTGACTGACTGACTGACTGAATGACTGACTGACTGACTGACCGAGACTGACTGTCTGACTGACTGAGACTGGACTGGACTGACTGACTGACTGACTGACTGAGACTGACTGAGTGCTTTAGTGACTAACTGACTGCACAGGACTGACCGACTGACTGACTGACTGACTGACTGACTGACTGAATGACTGACTGACTGAGACTAAATGACTGACTGCTTGACTGACTGGCTGAAGGACTAACTGACTGACTGAGTGACTGACTTACTGGACTGACTGACTGAGACTGAATGACTGAGTGCTTGACTGATTGACTGTCAGACTGACTGACTGACTTCGCAAAAGGGAAAAATGAAAAAAAAAGAATTATAAAATTAGAAAAAAATATTTGCATTTAAGATTTTCTTTCCGGCCGGGACTCGAACCCAGGGCCACTCGCTTGGAAGCCTAACACTCTAGCCATTAGTCTATGGGAGCTCTGTCGGTGGGAGTTTTAAATATAATAAAAACAAAAAATGCACCTTGGTAATTGTTTATTTAAACACTTTGAAATCTTCGTGTCGAAAAATTAAACTGACTCAGAATTTTCTTCCCTACATAAATAATCAATAATTGCAAAGGAAAGAAATTGAAAAAAAAAAATTTTTCAAATTAGAAAAGAAATATATACATTGAAGATATTCGCTCCGGCTGGGACTCGAACCCAGGCCACTCGCTTGGAAGACCAGCGGTCTAGCCATTAGGCTATCGGAGTTCTGTCGAGCGGAGTCTTACTGCCTGACTGATACTGCCTGACTGACAGACTGACTCACTGACTGACTGATACTGACTGACTGACTCACTGACTGACCGAGACTGACTGACTAACTGCCTGACTGACTGAGACTGACTGACTGCTTTAGTGACTAACTGACTGCACAGGACTGACCGACTGACTGCCTGACTGACTGCCTGACTGACTGACTGACTGAATGACTGACTGACTGAGACTAAATGACTGACTGCTTGACTGACTGGCTGAAGGACTAACTGACTGACTGAGTGACTGACTGACTGGACTGACTGACTGAGACTGAATGACTGAGTGCTTGACTGATTGACTGTCAGACTGACTGACTGACTTCGCAAAAGGGAAAAATAAAAAAAAAAGAATTATAAAATTAGAAAAAAATATTTGCATTTAAGATTTCCTTTCCGGCCGGGACTCGAACCCAGTACCACGCGCTAGGAACCCAACGGTCTAGCCATTAGGCTATCGGAGCTCTGTCGATGGAAGTCTTAAATATAATAAAAACAAAAAATGCACCTTGGTAATTATTGATTCAAACACTTTGAAATTTACAGGTCGAATAATTAAACTGACTCAGAATTTTTCTCCCTACATAAATAATCAATATTCGCAAAAGAGAAAAATTAAAAAAAAAAGAAGAAGAAATTTCAAATTAGAAACTAAAAGTATACATTGAAGATTTTCGTTCAGGCTGGGACTCGAACCCAGGGCCACTCGCTTGGAAGCCTAACACTCTAGCCATTAGTCTATGGGAGCTCTGTCGGTGGGAGTTTTAAATATAATAAAAACAAAAAATGCACCTTGGTAATTGTTTATTTAAACACTTTGAAATCTTCGTGTCGAAAAATTAAACTGACTCAGAATTTTCTTCCCTACATAAATAATCAATAATTGCAAAGGAAAGAAATTGAAAAAAAAAAGAATTTTCAAATTAGAAAAGAAATATATACATTGAAGATATTCGCTCCGGCTGGGACTCGAACCCAGGCCACTCGCTTGGAAGACCAGCGGTCTAGCCATTAGGCTATCGGAGTTCTGTCGAGCGGAGTCTTACTGCCTGACTGATACTGCCTGACTGACAGACTGACTCACTGACTGACTGATATTGACTGACTGACTCACTGACTGACCGAGACTGACTGACTAACTGCCTGACTGACTGAGACTGGACTGACTGACTGACTGACTGACTGACTGACTAACTGACTGACTGAGACTGACTGACTGACTGAGACTTACTGACTGACTGCTTGACTCTCTGACTGGCTATTTCACTGACTGACTGAATGACTAAATGACTGACTGACACTGACTGACTGACTGCTTGACTACCTGACTGACTGCTTGACTGACTAACTGACTGGACAGGACTGACCGACTGACTGACTGACAGACTGACTGAATAAGGATGACGGACAGACTGACTGAATAAGGCTGACTGACTGACTGACAGACTGACTGAATAAGGCTGACCGACTGACTGACTGCCTGACTGACTGACTGACTGAATGACTGACTGACTGACTGACCGAGACTGACTGTCTGACTGACTGAGACTGGACTGGACTGACTGACTGACTGACTGACTGAGACTGACTGAGTGCTTTAGTGACTAACTGACTGCACAGGACTGACCGACTGACTGACTGACTGACTGACTGACTGACTGAATGACTGACTGACTGAGACTAAATGACTGACTGCTTGACTGACTGGCTGAAGGACTAACTGACTGACTGAGTGACTGACTTACTGGACTGACTGACTGAGACTGAATGACTGAGTGCTTGACTGATTGACTGTCAGACTGACTGACTGACTTCGCAAAAGGGAAAAATAAAAAAAAAAGAATTATAAAATTAGAAAAAAATATTTGCATTTAAGATTTTCTTTCCGGCCGGGACTCGAACCCAGGGCCACTCGCTTGGAAGCCTAACACTCTAGCCATTAGTCTATGGGAGCTCTGTCGGTGGGAGTTTTAAATATAATAAAAACAAAAAATGCACCTTGGTAATTGTTTATTTAAACACTTTGAAATCTTCGTGTCGAAAAATTAAACTGACTCAGAATTTTCTTCCCTACATAAATAATCAATAATTGCAAAGGAAAGAAATTGAAAAAAAAAAATTTTTCAAATTAGAAAAGAAATATATACATTGAAGATATTCGCTCCGGCTGGGACTCGAACCCAGGCCACTCGCTTGGAAGACCAGCGGTCTAGCCATTAGGCTATCGGAGTTCTGTCGAGCGGAGTCTTACTGCCTGACTGATACTGCCTGACTGACAGACTGACTCACTGACTGACTGATACTGACTGACTGACTCACTGACTGACCGAGACTGACTGACTAACTGCCTGACTGACTGAGACTGGACTGACTGACTGACTGACTGACTGACTGACTAACTGACTGACTGAGACTGACTGACTGACTGCTTGACTCTCTGACTGGCTATTTCACTGACTGACTGAATGACTAAATGACTGACTGACACTGACTGACTGACTGCTTGACTACCTGACTGACTGCTTGACTGACTAACTGACTGGGCAGGACTGACCGACTGACTGACTGACAGACTGACTGAATAAGGATGACTGACAGACTGACTGAATAAGGCTGACTGACTGACTGACTGAATAAGGCTGACCGACTGACTGACTGCCTGACTGACTGACTGACTGAATGACTGACTGACCGAGACTGACTGACTGACTGACTGAGACTGGACTGGACTGACTGACTGACTGACTGACTGAGACTGACTGACTGCTTTAGTGACTAACTGACTGCACAGGACTGACCGACTGACTGACTGACTGACTGCCTGACTGACTGACTGACTGAATGACTGACTGACTGAGACTAAATGACTGACTGCTCGACTGACTGGCTGAAGGACTAACTGACTGACTGAGTGACTGACTGACTGGACTGACTGACTGAGACTGAATGACTGAGTGCTTGACTGATTGACTGTCAGACTGACTAACTGACTTCGCAAAAGGGAAAAATAAAAAAAAAGAATTATAAAATTAGAAAAAAACATTTGCATTTAAGATTTCCTTTCCGGCCGGGACTCGAACCCAGTACCACGCGCTAGGAACCCAACGGTCTAGCCATTAGGCTATCGGAGCTCTGTCGATGGAAGTCTTAAATATAATAAAAACAAAAAATGCACCTTGGTAATTATTGATTCAAACCCTTTGAAATTTACAGGTCGAATAATTAAACTGACTCAGAATTTTTCTCCCTACATAAATAATCAATATTCGCAAAAGAGAAAAATTAAAAAAAAAGAAGAAGAAATTTCAAATTAGAAACTAAAAGTATACATTGAAGATTTTCGTTCAGGCTGGGACTCGAACCCAGGACCACTCGCTTGGAAGCCTAACACTCTAGCCATTAGTCTATGGGAGCTCTGTCGGTGGGAGTTTTAAATATAATAAAAACAAAAAATGCACCTTGGTAATTGTTTATTTAAACACTTTGAAATCTTCGTGTCGAAAAATTAAACTGACTCAGAATTTTCTTCCCTACATAAATAATCAATAATTGCAAAGGAAAGAAATTGAAAAAAAAAAATTTTCAAATTAGAAAAGAAATATATACATTGAAGATATTCGCTCCGGCTGGGACTCGAACCCAGGCCACTCGCTTGGAAGACCAGCGGTCTAGCCATTAGGCTATCGGAGTTCTGTCGAGCGGAGTCTTACTGCCTGACTGATACTGCCTGACTGACAGACTGACTCACTGACTGACTGATACTGACTGACTGACTCACTGACTGACCGAGACTGACTGACTAACTGCCTGACTGACTGAGACTGGACTGACTGACTGACTGACTGACTGACTGACTAACTGACTGACTGAGACTGACTGACTGACTGCTTGACTCTCTGACTGGCTATTTCACTGACTGACTGAATGACTAAATGACTGACTGACACTGACTGACTGACTGCTTGACTACCTGACTGACTGCTGGTCTGAGTAACTGACTGGGCAGGACTGACCGACTGACTGACTGACAGACTGACTGAATAAGGATGACTGACATACTGACTGAATAAGGCTGACTGACTGACTGACTGACAGACTGACTGAATAAGGCTGACCGACTGACTGACTGCCTGACTGACTGACTGACTGAATGACTGACTGACTGACTGACCGAGACTGACTGACTGACTGACTGAGACTGGACTGGACTGACTGACTGACTGACTGACTGAGACTGACTGACTGCTTTAGTGACTAACTGACTGCACAGGACTGACCGACTGACTGACTGACTGACTGCCTGACTGACTGACTGACTGAATGACTGACTGACTGAGACTAAATGACTGACTGCTTGACTGACTGGCTGAAGGACTAACTGACTGACTGAGTGACTGACTGACTGGACTGACTGACTGAGACTGAATGACTGAGTGCTTGACTGATTGACTGTCAGACTGACTGACTGACTTCGCAAAAGGGAAAAATAAAAAAAAAGAATTATAAAATTAGAAAAAAAATATTTGCATTTAAGATTTCCTTTCCGGCCGGGACTCGAACCCAGGGCCACTCGCTTGGAAGCCTAACACTCTAGCCATTAGTCTATGGGAGCTCTGTCGGAGGGAGTTTTAAATATAATAAAAACAAAAAATGCACCTTGGTAATTGTTTATTTAAACACTTTGAAATCTTTGTGTCGAAAAATTAAACTGACTCAGAATTTTCTTCCCTACATAAATAATCAATAATTGCAAAGGAAAGAAATTGAAAAAAAAAGAATTTTCAAATTAGAAAAGAAATATATACATTGAAGATATTCGCTCCGGCTGGGACTCGAACCCAGGCCACTCGCTTGGAAGACCAGCGGTCTAGCCATTAGGCTATCGGAGTTCTGTCGAGCGGAGTCTTACTGCCTGACTGATACTGCCTGACTGACAGACTGACTCACTGACTGATACTGACTGACCGAGACTGACTGACTAACTGCCTGACTGACTGAGACTGGACTGACTGACTGAGACTGACTGACTGACTGCTTGACTCTCTGACTGGCTATTTCACTGACTGACTGAATGACTAAATGACTGACTGACACTGACTGACTGACTGCTTGACTACCTGACTGACTGCTTGACTGACTAACTGACTGGACAGGACTGACCGACTGACTGACTGACAGACTGACTGAATAAGGATGACTGACAGACTGACTGAATAAGGCTGACTGACTGACTGACTGACAGACTGACTGAATAAGGCTGACCGACTGACTGACTGCCTGACTGACTGACTGACTGAATGACTGACTGACTGACTGACCGAGACTGACTGACTGACTGACTGAGACTGGACTGGACTGACTGACTGACTGACTGACTGAGACTGACTGACTGCTTTAGTGACTAACTGACTGCACAGGACTGACCGACTGACTGCCTGACTGACTGCCTGACTGACTGACTGACTGAATGACTGACTGACTGAGACTAAATGACTGACTGCTTGACTGACTGGCTGAAGGACTAACTGACTGACTGAGTGACTGACTGACTGGACTGACTGACTGAGACTGAATGACTGAGTGCTTGACTGATTGACTGTCAGACTGACTGACTGACTTCGCAAAAGGGAAAAATAAAAAAAAAAGAATTATAAAATTAGAAAAAAATATTTGCATTTAAGATTTCCTTTCCGGCTGGGATTTGAACCCAGGGCGACACTCATGGAAGGCCACCACTCTCGCCAATATACTATCGGATCTCTGTTGATCGGTGTCTTAATTATAATAAAAACAAAAAATGCACCTTAGTAATTATTGATCTAAAATCTTTGAAATCTAAAGGTCGAATGATTAAACTGACTCAGAATTTTCTTCCGTACATAAATAATCCATATTTGCAAAAGATAGAAATTGAAAAAAAAAAGAATCTTCAAATTAGAAGAGAAATATATACATGGAAGATTTTCGTTCCGGCCGGGACTCGAACCCAGTACCACGCACTTGGAACCCAACGGTCTAGCCATTAGGCTATCGGAGCTCTGTCGATGGAAGTCTTAAATATAATAAAAACAAAAAATGCACCTTGGTAATTATTGATTCAAGCACTTTGAAATTTACAGGTCGAATAATTAAACTGACTCAGAATTTTTCTCCGTACATAAATAATCAATATTCGCAAAAGAGAAAAATTAAAAAAAAAGAAGAAGAAATTTCAAATTAGAAACTAAAAGTATACATTGAAGATTTTCGTTCAGGCTGGGACTCGAACCCAGGGCCACTCGCTTGGAAGCCTAACACTCTAGCCATTAGTCTATGGGAGCTCTGTCGGTGGGAGTTTTAAATATAATAAAAACAAAAAATGCACCTTGGTAATTGTTTATTTAAACACTTTGAAATCTTCGTGTCGAAAAATTAAACTGACTCAGAATTTTCTTCCCTACATAAATAATCAATAATTGCAAAGGAAAGAAATTGAAAAAAAAAAGAATTTTCAAATTAGAAAAGAAATATATACATTGAAGATATTCGCTCCGGCTGGGACTCGAACCCAGGCCACTCGCTTGGAAGACCAGCGGTCTAGCCATTAGGCTATCGGAGTTCTGTCGAGCGGAGTCTTACTGCCTGACTGATACTGCCTGACTGACAGACTGACTCACTGACTGACTGATACTGACTGACTGACTCACTGACTGACCGAGACTGACTGACTAACTGCCTGACTGACTGAGACTGGACTGACTGACTGACTGACTGACTGACTGACTAACTGACTGACTGAGACTGACTGACTGACTGCTTGACTCTCTGACTGGCTATTTCACTGACTGACTGAATGACTAAATGACTGACTGACACTGACTGACTGACTGCTTGACTACCTGACTGACTGCTTGACTGACTAACTGACTGGACAGGACTGACCGACTGACTGACTGACAGACTGACTGAATAAGGCTGACTGACTGACTGACTGACAGACTGACTGAATAAGGCTGACCGACTGACTGACTGCCTGACTGACTGACTGACTGAATGACTGACTGACTGACTGACCGAGACTGACTGACTGGCTGACTGAGACTGGACTGGACTGACTGACTGACTGACTGACTGAGACTGACTGACTGCTTTAGTGACTAACTGACTGCACAGGACTGACCGACTGACTGACTGACTGACTGCCTGACTGACTGACTGACTGAATGACTGACTGACTGAGACTAAATGACTGACTGCTTGACTGACTGGCTGAAGGACTAACTGACTGACTGAGTGACTGACTGAGTGGACTGACTGACTGAGACTGAATGACTGAGTGCTTGACTGATTGACTGTCAGACTGACTGACTGACTTCGCAAAAGGGAAAAATAAAAAAAAAAGAATTATAAAATTAGAAAAAAATATTTGCATTTAAGATTTCCTTTCCGGCCGGGACTCGAACCCAGGGCCACTCGCTTGGAAGCCTAACACTCTAGCCATTAGTCTATGGGAGCTCTGTCGGTGGGAGTTTTAAATATAATAAAAACAAAAAATGCACCTTGGTAATTGTTTATTTAAACACTTTGAAATCTTCGTGTCGAAAAATTAAACTGACTCAGAATTTTCTTCCCTACATAAATAATCAATAATTGCAAAGGAAAGAAATTGAAAAAAAAAGAATTTTCAAATTAGAAAAGAAATATATACATTGAAGATATTCGCTCCGGCTGGGACTCGAACCCAGGCCACTCGCTTGGAAGACCAGCGGTCTAGCCATTAGGGTATCGGAGTTCTGTCGAGCGGAGTCTTACTGCCTGACTGATACTGCCGGACTGACAGACTGACTCACTGACTGACTGATACTGACTGACTGACTCACTGACTGACCGAGACTGACTGACTAACTGCCTGACTGACTGAGACTGGACTGACTGACTGACTGAGACTGGACTGACTGACTGACTGACTGACTGACTGACTAACTGACTGACTAACTGACTGACTGAGACTGACTGACTGACTGCTTGACTCTCTGACTGGCTATTTCACTGACTGACTGAATGACTAAATGACTGACTGACACTGACTGACTGACTGCTTGACTACCTGACTGACTGCTTGACTGACTAACTGACTGGACAGGACTGACCGACTGACTGACTGACAGACTGACTGAATAAGGATGACTGACAGACTGACTGAATAAGGCTGACTGACTGACTGACTGACAGACTGACTGAATAAGGCTGACCGACTGACTGACTGCCTGACTGACTGACTGACTGACTGAATGACTGACTGACTGACTGACCGAGACTGACTGACTGACTGACTGAGACTGGACTGGACTGACTGACTGACTGACTGACTGAGACTGACTGACTGCTTTAGTGACTGACTGCACAGGACTGACCGACTGACTGACTGACTGACTGCCTGACTGACTGACTGACTGAATGACTGACTGACTGAGACTAAATGACTGACTGCTTGACTGACTGGCTGAAGGACTAACTGACTGACTGAGTGACTGACTGACTGGACTGACTGACTGAGACTGAATGACTGAGTGCTTGACTGATTGACTGTCAGACTGACTGACTGACTTCGCAAAAGGGAAAAATAAAAATAAGAATTATAAAATTAGAAAAAAATATTTGCATTTAAGATTTCCTTTCCGGCCGGGACTCGAACCCAGGGCCACTCGCTTGGAAGCCTAACACTCTAGCCATTAGTCTATGGGAGCTCTGTCGGTGGGAGTTTTAAATATAATAAAAACAAAAAATGCACCTTGGTAATTGTTTATTTAAACACTTTGAAATCTTCGTGTCGAAAAATTAAACTGACACAGAATTTTCTTCCCTACATAAATAATCAATAATTGCAAAGGAAAGAAATTGAAAAAAAAAAGAATTTTCAAATTAGAAAAGAAATATATACATTGAAGATATTCGCTCCGGCTGGGACTCGAACCCAGGCCACTCGCTTGGAAGACCAGCGGTCTAGCCATTAGGCTATCGGAGTTCTGTCGAGCGGAGTCTTACTGCCTGACTGATACTGCCTGACTGACAGACTGACTCACTGACTGACTGATACTGACTGACTGACTCACTGACTGACCGAGACTGACTGACTAACTGCCTGACTGACTGAGACTGGACTGACTGACTGACTGACTGACTGACTGACTAACTGACTGACTGAGACTGACTGACTGACTGCTTGACTCTCTGACTGGCTATTTCACTGACTGACTGAATGACTAAATGACTGACTGACTAAATGACTGACTGACACTGACTGACTGACTGCTTGACTACCTAACTGACTGCTTGAGTGACTAACTGACTGGACAGGACTGACCGACTGACTGACTGACAGACTGACTGAATAAGGATGACTGACAGACTGACTGAATAAGGCTGACTGACTGACTGACTGACAGACTGACTGAATAAGGCTGACCGACTGACTGACTGCCTGACTGACTGACTGACCGAGACTGACTGACTGACTGACTGAGACTGGACTGGACTGGACTGACTGACTGACTGACTGACTGACTGCTTTAGTGACTGACTGACTGACTGACTGACTGCTTTAGTGACTAACTGACTGCACAGGACTGACCGAATGACCTTAAATGCAAAAATATTTGCATTTAAGATTTCCTTTCCGGCCGGGACTCGAACCCAGGGCCACTCGCTTAGAAGCCTACCACTCTAGCCATTAGTCTATGGGAGCTCTGTCGGTGGGAGTTTTAAATATAATAAAAACAAAAAATGCACCTTGGTAATTGTTTATTTAAACACTTTGAAATCTTCGTGTCGAAAAATTAAACTGACTCAGAATTTTCTTCCCTACATAAATAATCAATAATTGCAAAGGAAAGAAATTGAAAAAAAAAAGAATTTTCAAATTAGAAAAGAAATATATACATTGAGGATATTCGCTCCGGCTGGGACTCGAACCCAGGCCACTCGCTTGGAAGACCAGCGGCCTAGCCATTAGGCTATCGGAGTTCTGTCGAGCGGAGTCTTACTGCCTGACTGATACTGCCTGACTGACAGACTGACTCACTGACTGACTGATACTGACTGACTGACTCACTGACTGACCGAGACTGACTGACTAACTGCCTGACTGACTGAGACTGGACTGACTGACTGACTGACTGACTAACTGACTGACTGAGACTGACTGACTGACTGCTTGACTCTCTGACTGGCTATTTCACTGACTGACTGAATGACTAAATGACTGACTGACACTGACTGACTGACTGCTTGACTACCTGACTGACTGCTTGACTGACTAACTGACTGGACAGGACTGACCGACTGACTGACTGACAGACTGACTGAATAAGGATGACTGACAGACTGACTGAATAAGGCTGACTGACTGACTGAGTGACAGACTGACTGAATAAGGCTGACCGACTGACTGACTGCCTGACTGACTGACTGACTGAATGACTGACTGACTGACTGACCGAGACTGACTGACTGACTGACTGAGACTGGACTGGATTGACTGACTGACTGAGACTGACTGACTGCTTTAGTGACTAACTGACTGCACAGGACTGACCGACTGACTGACTGACTGACTGCCTGACTGACTGACTGACTGAATGACTGACTGACTGAGACTAAATGACTGACTGCTTGACTGACTGGCTGAAGGACTAACTGACTGACTGAGTGACTGACTGAGACTGGACTGACTGACTGACTGACTGACTAACTGACTGACTGAGACTGACTGACTGACTGCTTGACTCTCTGACTGGCTATTTCACTGACTGACTGAATGACTAAATGACTGACTGACACTGACTGACTGACTGCTTGACTACCTGACTGACTGCTTGACTGACTAACTGACTGGACAGGACTGACCGACTGACTGACTGACAGACTGACTGAATAAGGATGACTGACAGACTGACTGAATAAGGCTGACTGACTGACTGACTGACAGACTGAGTGAATAAGGCTGACCGACTGACTGACTGCCTGACTGACTGACTGACTGAATGACTGACTGACTGACTGACTGACTGACTGACTGACTGACTGACTGACTGCCTGACTGACTGACTGACTGAATGACTGAGACTAAATGACTGACTGCTTGACTGACTGGCTGAAGGACTAACTGACTGACTGAGTGACTGACTGACTGGACTGACTGACTGAGACTAAATGACTGACTGCTTGACTGCCTGGCTGAAGGACTAACTGACTGGCTGAAGGACTAACTGACTGGCTGAGTGACTGACTGACTGGACTGACTGACTGAGACTGAATGACTGAGTGCTTGACTGATTGACTGTCAGACTGACTGACTGACTTCGCAAAAGGGAAAAATAAAAAAAAAAGAATTATAAAATTAGAAAAAAATATTTGCATTTAAGATTTCCTTTCCGGCCGGGACTCGAACCCAGTACCACGCGCTAGGAACCCAACGGTCTAGCCATTAGGCTATCGGAGCTCTGTCGATGGAAGTCTTAAATATAATAAAAACAAAAAATGCACCTTGGTAATTATTGATTCAAACACTTTGAAATTTACAGGTCGAATAATTAAACTGACTCAGAATTTTTCTCCCTACATAAATAATCAATATTCGCAAAAGAGAAAAATTAAAAAAAAAAGAAGAAGAAATTTCAAATTAGAAACTAAAAGTATACATTGAAGATTTTCGTTCAGGCTGGGACTCGAACCCAGGGCCACTCGCTTGGAAGCCTAACACTCTAGCCATTAGTCTATGGGAGCTCTGTCGGTGGGAGTTTTAAATATAATAAAAACAAAAAATGCACCTTGGTAATTGTTTATTTAAACACTTTGAAATCTTCGTGTCGAAAAATTAAACTGACTCAGAATTTTCTTCCCTACATAAATAATCAATAAATGCAAAGGAAAGAAATTGAAAAAAAAAGAATTTTCAAATTAGAAAAGAAATATATACATTGAAGATATTCGCTCCGGCTGGGACTCGAACCCAGGCCACTCGCTTGGAAGACCAGCGGTCTAGCCATTAGGCTATCGGAGTTCTATCGAGCGGAGTCTTACTGCCTGACTGATACTGCCTGACTGACAGACTGACTCACTGACTGACTGACTCACTGACTGACCGAGACTGACTGACTAACTGCCTGACTGACTGAGACTGGACTGACTGACTGACTGACTGACTGACTGACTAACTGACTGACTGAGACTGACTGACTGACTGCTTGACTCTCTGACTGGCTATTTCACTGACTGGCTGAATGACTAAATGACTGACTGACACTGACTGACTGACTGCTTGACTTCCTGACTGACTGCATGACTGACTAACTGACTGGACAGGACTGACCGACTGACTGACTGACAGACTGACTGAATAAGGATGACTGACAGACTGACTGAATAAGGATGACTGACAGACTGACTGAATAAGGCTGACTGACTGACTGACTGACAGACTGACTGAATAAGGCTGACCGACTGACTGACTGCCTGACTGACTGACTGACTGAATGACTGACTGACTGACTGACCGAGACTGACTGACTGACTGACTGAGACTGGACTGGACTGACTGACTGACTGACTGACTGAGACTGACTGACTGCTTTAGTGACTAACTGACTGCACAGGACTGACCGACTGACTGACTGACTGACTGCCTGACTGACTGACTGACTGAATGACTGACTGACTGAGACTAAATGACTGACTGACTGGACTGACTGACTGAGACTGAATGACTGAGTGCTTGACTGATTGACTGTCAGACTGACTGACTGACTTCGCAAAAGGGAAAAATAAAAAAAAAGAATTATAAAATTAGAAAAAAATATTTGCATTTAAGATTTCCTTTCCGGCCGGGACTCGAACCCAGTACCACGCGCTAGGAACCCAACGGTCTAGCCATTAGGCTATCGGAGCTCTGTCGATGGAAGTCTTAAATATAATAAAAACAAAAAATGCACCTTGGTAATTATTGATTCAAACACTTTGAAATTTACAGGTCGAATAATTAAACTGACTCAGAATTTTTCTCCCTACATAAATAATCAATATTCGCAAAAGAGAAAAATTAAAAAAAAGAAGAAGAAATTTCAAATTAGAAACTAAAAGTATACATTGAAGATTTTCGTTCAGGCTGGGACTCGAACCCAGGGCCACTCGCTTGGAAGCCTAACACTCTAGCCATTAGTCTATGGGAGCTCTGTCGGTGGGAGTTTTAAATATAATAAAAACAAAAAATGCACCTTGGTAATTGTTTATTTAAACACTTTGAAATCTTCGTGTCGAAAAATTAAACTGACTCAGAATTTTCTTCCCTACATAAATAATCAATAATTGCAAAGGAAAGAAATTGAAAAAAAAAAGAATTTTCAAATTAGAAAAGAAATATATACATTGAAGATATTCGCTCCGGCTGGGACTCGAACCCAGGCCACTCGCTTGGAAGACCAGCGGTCTAGCCATTAGGCTATCGGAGTTCTGTCGAGCGGAGTCTTACTGCCTGACTGATACTGCCTGACTGACAGACTGACTCACTGACTGATACTGACTGACTGACTAACTGCCTGACTGACTGAGACTGGACTGACTGACTGACTGACTGACTGACTGACTGACTAACTGACTGACTGAGACTGACTGACTGACTGCTTGACTCTCTGACTGGCTATTTCACTGACTGACTGAATGACTAAATGACTGACTGACACTGACTGACTGACTGCTTGACTACCTGACTGACTGCTTGACTGACTAACTGACTGGACAGGACTGACCGACTGACTGACTGACAGACTGACTGAATAAGGATGACTGACAGACTGACTGAATAAGGCTGACTGACTGACTGACTGACAGACTGAGTGAATAAGGCTGACCGACTGACTGACTGCCTGACTGACTGACTGACTGAATGACTGACTGACTGACTGACCGAGACTGACTGACTGACTGAGACTGGACTGGACTGACTGACTGACTGACTGACTGAGACTGACTGACTGCTTTAGTGACTAACTGACTGCACAGGACTGACCGACTGACTGACTGACTGAGACTGACTGACTGCTTTAGTGACTAACTGACTGCACAGGACTGACCGACTGACTGACTGACTGACTGCCTGACTGACTGACTGCCTGACTGACTGACTGACTGAGACTAAATGACTGACTGACTGGACTGACTGACTGAGACTGAATGACTGAGTGCTTGACTGATTGACTGTCAGACTGACTGACTGACTTCGCAAAAGGGAAAAATAAAAAAAAAAGAATTATAAAATTAGAAAAAAATATTTGCATTTAAGATTTCCTTTCCGGCCGGGACTCGAACCCAGTACCACGCGCTAGGAACCCAACGGTCTAGCCATTAGGCTATCGGAGCTCTGTCGATGGAAGTCTTAAATATAATATAAACAAAAAATGCACCTTGGTAATTATTGATTTAAACACTTTGAAATTTACAGGTCGAATAATTAAACTGACTCAGAATTTTTCTCCCTACATAAATAATCAATATTCGCAAAAGAGAAAAATTAAAAAAAAAGAAGAAGAAATTTCAAATTAGAAACTAAAAGTATACACTGAAGATTTTCGTTCAGGCTGGGACTCGAACCCAGGGCCACTCGCTTGGAAGCCTAACACTCTAACCATTAGTCTATGGGAGCTCTGTCGGTGGGAGTTTTAAATATAATAAAAACAAAAAATGCACCTTGGTAATTGTTTATTTAAACACTTTGAAATCTTCGTGTCGAATAATTAAACTGACTCAGAATTTTTCTCCCTACATAAATAATCAATAATTGCAAAGGAAAGAAATTGAAAAAAAAAGAATTTTCAAATTAGAAAAGAAATATATACATTGAAGATATTCGCTCCGGCTGGGACTCGAACCCAGGCCACTCGCTTGGAAGACCAGCGGTCTAGCCATTAGGCTATCGGAGTTCTGTCGAGCGGAGTCTTACTGCCTGACTGATACTGCCTGACTGACAGACTGACTCACTGACTGACTGATACTGACTGACTGATTCACTGACTGACCGAGACTGACTGACTAACTGCCTGACTGACTGAGACTGGTCTGACTGACTGACTGACTGACTGAGACTGGACTGACTGACTGACTGACTGACTGACTAACTGACTGACTGAGACTGACTGACTGCTTGACTCTCTGACTGGCTATTTCACTGACTGACTGAATGACTAAATGACTGACTGACACTGACTGACTGACTGCTTGACTACCTGACTGACTGCTTGACTGACTAACTGACTGGACAGGACTGACCGACTGACTGACTGACAGACTGACTGAATAAGGATGACTGACAGACTGACTGACAGATTGACTGAATAAGGCTGACCGACTGACTGACTGCCTGACTGACTGACTGACTGAATGACTGACTGACTGACTGACCGAGACTGACTGACTGACTGACTGAGACTGGACTGGACTGACTGACTGACTGAGACTGACTGACTGCTTTAGTGACTAACTGACTGCACAGGACTGACCGACTGACTGACTGACTGACTGCCTGACTGACTGACTGACTGAATGACTGAGACTAAATGACTGACTGCTTGACTGACTGGCTGAAGGACTAACTGACTGACTGAGTGACTGACTGACTGTACTGACTGACTGAGACTGACTGACTTCGCAAAAGGGAAAAATAAAAAAAAAGAATTATAAAATTAGAAAAAAATATTTGCATTTAAGATTTCCTTTCCGGCCGGAACTCGAACCCAGTACCACGCGCTAGGAACCCAACGGTCTAGCCATTAGGCTATCGGAGCTCTGTCGATGGAAGTCTTAAATATAATAAAAACAAAAAACGCACCTTGGTAATTATTGATTCAAACACTTTGAAATTTACAGGTCGAATAATTAAACTGACTCAGAATTTTTCTCCCTACATAAATAATCAATATTCGCAAAAGAGAAAAATTAAAAAAAAAGAAGAAATTTCAAATTAGAAACTAAAAGTATACATTGAAGATTTTCGTTCAGGCTGGGACTCGAACCCAGGGCCACTCGCTTGGAAACCTAACACTCTAGCCATTAGTCTATGGGAGCTCTGTCGGTGGGAGTTTTAAATATAATAAAAACAAAAAATGCACCTTGGTAATTGTTTATTTAAACACTTTGAAATCTTCGTGTCGAAAAATTAAACTGACTGAGAATTTTCTTCCCTACATAAATAATCAATAATTGCAAAGGAAAGAAATTGAAAAAAAAAGAATTTTCAAATTAGAAAAGAAATATATACATTGAAGATATTCGCTCCTGCTGGGACTCGAACCCAGGCCACTCGCTTGGAAGACCAGCGGTCTAGCCATTAGGCTATCGGAGTTCTGTCGAGCGGAGTCTTACTGCCTGACTGATACTGCCTGACTGACAGACTGACTCACTGACTGACTGATACTGACTGACTCACTGACTGACCGAGACTGACTGACTAACTGCCTGACTGACTGAGACTGGACTGACTGACTGACTGACTGACTGAGACTGACTGACTGACTGCTTGACTCTCTGACTGGCTATTTCACTGACTGACTGAATGACTAAATGACTGACTGACACTGACTGACTGACTGCTTGACTACCTGACTGACTGCTTGACTGACTAACTGACTGGACAGGACTGACCGACTATCTGACTGACAGACTGACTGAATAAGGATGACTGACAGACTGACTGAATAAGGCTGACTGACTGACTGACTGACAGACTGACTGAATAAGGCTGACCGACTGACTGACTGCCTGACTGACTGACTGACTGAATGACTGACTGACTGACTGACTGACTGACTGAGTCAGGAACTGGACTGACTGACTGAATGGACTGACTGACTGACTGACTGGACTGACTGACTGACTGACTGACTGAGTCTGGACTGGACTGACTGACTGACTGACTGACTGACTGAGACTGACTGACTGCTTTAGTGACTAACTGACTGCACAGGACTGACCGACTGACTGACTGACTGACTGCCTGACTGACTGACTGACTGAATGACTGACTGACTGAGACTAAATGACTGACTGGCTGAAGGATTAACTGACTGACTGAGTGACTGCCTGACTGACGGACTGAGACTGAATGACTGAGTGCTTGACTGATTGACTGTCAGACTGACTGACTGACTTCGCAAAAGGGAAAAATAAAAAAAAAGAATTATAAAATTAGAAAAAAATATTTGCATTTAAGATTTCCTTTCCGGCCGGGACTCGAACCCATTACCACGCGCTAGGAACCCAACGGTCTAGCCATTAGGCTATCGGAGCTCTGTCGATGGAAGTCTTAAATATAATAAAAACAAAAAATGCACCTTGGTAATTATTGATTCAAACACTTTGAAATTTACAGGTCGAATAATTAAACTGACTCAGAATTTTTCTCCCTACATAAATAATCAATATTCGCAAAAGAGAAAAATTAAAAAAAAAAGAAGAAGAAATTTCAAATTAGAAACTAAAAGTATACATTGAAGATTTTCGTTCAGGCTGGGACTCGAACCCAGGGCCACTCGCTTGGAAGCCTAACACTCTAGCCATTAGTCTATGGGAGCTCTGTCGGTGGGAGTTTTAAATATAATAAAAACAAAAAATGCACCTTGGTAATTGTTTATTTAAACACTTTGAAATCTTCGTGTCGAAAAATTAAACTGACTCAGAATTTTCTTCCCTACATAAATAATCAATAATTGCAAAGGAAAGAAATTGAAAAAAAAAAGAATTTTCAAATTAGAAAAGAAATATATACATTGAAGATATTCGCTCCGGCTGGGACTCGAACCCAGGCCACTCGCTTGGAAGACCAGCGGTCTAGCCATTAGGCTATCGGAGTTCTGTCGAGCGGAGTCTTACTGCCTGACTGATACTGCCTGACTGACAGACTGACTCACTGACTGACTGATACTGACTGACTGACTCACTGACTGACCGAGACTGACTGACTAACTGCCTGACTGACTGAGACTGGACTGACTGACTGACTGACTGACTGACTGACTAACTGACTGACTGAGACTGACTGACTGACTGCTTGACTCTCTGACTGGCTATTTCACTTACTGACTGAATGACTAAATGACTGACAGACACTGACTGACTGACTGCTTGACTACCTGACTGACTGCTTGACTGACTAACTGACTGGACAGGACTGACCGACTGACTGACTGACAGACTGACTGAATAAGGATGACTGACAGACTGACTGAATAAGGCTGACTGACTGACTGACTGACAGACTGACTGAATAAGGCTGACCGACTGACTGACTGACTGACTGACTGAATGACTGACTGACTGAGACTAAATGACTGACTGCTTGACTGACTGGCTGAAGGACTAACTGACTGACTGAGTGACTGACTGACTGGACTGACTGACTGAGACTGAATGACTGAGTGCTTGACTGATTGACTGTCAGACTGACTGACTGACTTCGCAAAAGGGAAAAATAAAAAAAAAGAGTTATAAAATTAGAAAAAAATATTTGCATTTAAGATTTCCTTTCCGGCTGGGATTTGAACCCAGGGCGACACTCATGGAAGCCCAACGCTCTCGCCAATATACTATCGGATCTCTGTTGATCGGTGTCTTAATTATAATAAAAACAAAAAATGCACCTTAGTAATTATTGATCTAAAATCTTTGAAATCTAAAGGTCGAATGATTAAACTGACTCAGAATTTTCTTCCGTACATAAATAATCCATATTTGCAAAAGAAAGAAATTGAAAAAAAAAAGAATCTTCAAATTAGAAGAGAAATATATACATGGAAGATTTTCGTTCCGGCCGGGACTCGAACCCAGTACCACGCGCTTGGAACCCAACGGTCTAGCCATTAGGCTATCGGAGCTCGGTCGATGGAAGTCTTAAATATAATAAAAACAAAAAATGCACCTTGGTAATTATTGATTCAAACACTTTGAAATTTACAGGTCGAATAATTAAACTGACTCAGAATTTTTCTCCCTACATAAATAATCAATATTCGCAAAAGAGAAAAATTAAAAAAAAAGAAGAAGAAATTTCAAATTAGAAACTGAAAGTATACATTGAAGATTTTCGTTCAGGCTGGGACTCGAACCCAGGGCCACTCGCTTGGAAGCCTAACACTCTAGCCATTAGTCTATGGGAGCTCTGTCGGTGGGAGTTTTAAATATAATAAAAACAAAAAATGCACCTTGGTAATTGTTTATTTAAACACTTTGAAATCTTCGTGTCGAAAAATTAAACTGACTCAGAATTTTCTTCCCTACATAAATAATCAATAATTGCAAAGGAAAGAAATTGAAAAAAAAAAGAATTTTCAAATTAGAAAAGAAATATATACATTGAAGATATTCGCTCCGGCTGGGACTCGAACCCAGGCCACTCGCTTGGAAGACCAGCGGTCTAGCCATTAGGCTATCGGAGTTCTGTCGAGCGGAGTCTTACTGCCTGACTGATACTGCCTGACTGACTCACTGACTGACTGATACTGACTGACTGACTCACTGACTGACCGAGACTGACTGACTAAATGCCTGACTGAGTGAGACTGGACTGACTGACTGACTGACTGACTGACTAACTGACTGACTGAGACTGACTGACTGACTGCTTGACTCTCTGACTGGCTATTTCACTGACTGACTGAATGACTAAATGACTGACTGACACTGACTGACTGACTGCTTGACTACCTGACTGACTGCTTGACTGACTAACTGACTGGACAGGACTGACCGACTGACTGACTGACAGACTGACTGAATAAGGATGACTGACAGACTGACTGAATAAGGCTGACTGACTGACTGACTGACGGACTGACTGACTGCCTGACTGACTGACTGACTGAATGACTGACTGACTGACTGACCGAGACTGACTGACTGACTGACTGACTGAGACTGGACTGGACTGACTGACTGACTGACTGACTGAGACTGGACTGGACTGACTGACTGACTGACTGACTGACTGAGACTGACTGACTGCTTTAGTGACTAACTGACTGCACAGGACTGACCGACTGACTGACTGACTGACTGAGACTAAATGACTGACTGCTTGACTGACTGGCTGAAGGATTAACTGACTGACTGAGTGACTGACTGACTGGACTGACTGACTGAGACTGAATGACTGAGTGCTTGACTGATTGACTGTCAGACTGACTGACTGACTTCGCAAAAGGGAAAAATAAAAAAAAAGAATTATAAAATTAGAAAAAAATATTTGCATTTAAGATTTCCTTTCCGGCCGGGACTTGAACCCAGTACCACGCGCTAGGAACCCAACGGACTAGCCATTAGGCTATCGGAGCTCTGTCGATGGAAGTCTTAAATATAATAAAAACAAAAAATGCACCTTGGTAATTATTGATTCAAACACTTTGAAATTTACAAGTCGAATAATTAAACTGACTCAGAATTTTTCTCCCTACATAAATAATCAATATTCGCAAAAGAGAAAAATTGAAAAAAAAAGAAGAAGAAATTTCAAATTAGAAACTAAAAGTATACATTGAAGATTTTCGTTCAGGCTGGGACTCGAACCCAGGGCCACTCGCTTGGAAGCCTAACACTCTAGCCATTAGTCTATGGGAGCTCTGTCGGTGGGAGATTTAACTCGCGAGAACTCGCGCCGTTATTCGTCACACAAGTACTCGCGCAGGGTCGAAAACGACCCCAGTATTTCTTTTTTTTTCTTCCTTTTAATTTTTGCACGAATTCTTTATTTTATTTTATTTGTATATGTTTCTCCACCAACAGAGACTTCTACAATAATTATTTTTTTTATTTGAAATGCATAAAGAAAGATTTTTATGAATTGTACTATGCACGAAAAAAAAATGTTTTATATGTTAAACAATGCATAAAAAATACTTTTCCAAAGCTTTTACAATGTTTTTAAGCATATTTATGACACATTTTTCAACAACTTTTTCAAAACGTTTACACATTTTTATTCCTATTTCAGTTAGTATTCAGTTAGCAAAAGTTGTACAAAAAATATAGAATACCTAAAGAAACTTACTTACAGTTGTTGCAAACAATATTTTGATGTTCTTTGCATGCATAATTTTTGCACAATACGCAAATCTGTTGACATTTTTTGTCTTTATTTCTTGGGCACAAAGCACACCTGAATCGACCCGAAACTTCGGCCTTTTTAGTTGGGGGTTCTTCACTAACAACACGGTTTGCTTTTTTTTCTTCAACTAAACACAATGCAAGCTTTTTTAGAAAATGTCTTCGGTTCTTATATTCCACAGGAGGGTCCTTTTTGGACAGCAGTATTATCCGTGCGTTTATAGCAGCAACATTCAGAATGCAAAAAAATACTACCATGGGCCATCGATTTGTTATCCTTGCCGTGGTGTAGGATGCCGCCATTTGATCAACAACATCCACTGCGCACTTCGTCATATTATAAAATGTAATTATCTCTGGTTTCTTTTTCTCAGCTGAATCCTCATCAATAGTGTCATCGTTATGCATCGTTGACAATAGTAAAACACATTTTCCTTTCTTTGGAACATATGAGACGATTGTGCAATCTTTTTGGAATCCAAATAATGAAGAATGTATTTCACGTTTCTTCGTATTTACGAATTCAACAGGGATTTCTTTTTTATTTTTTCGCAATGTTCCTACTATTGTAAGATTTTTAGAAATCAAATCTTTGGCCAAAGGATAACTAGTGTACCAGTTATCTGTGGTAACGTTTCTACCTGTGTTGTACAGTGGCTCTACAAGTCTTTTTACAACGTCAATCGGCTTGTTCGATTTGTTGCTATTTTTACCACAGTTGATTTCCATAGATGAAGTGTAAAAAGTTCTTGCATCGACTAGTGCAAATAGTTTTATTCCATATTTCGCGGGCTTGTTTGGCATATACTGTCTAAAGGCACAGCGACCCCGAAACGGTTCCAGTTTTTCGTCAATGGTCACATATTCCCCTAAAGTGTAATTTTCTTTGCAGTTTGCATCGAAAGCTTCAAATATTTCATTTATTGCAGCCAGTTTATTGTTTTGTTTCCTTGAATCTCTGGTATGTACATCGTCAAAGCGTAAACATCTCATCAAAAAAAGAAAACGGTTGTATGACATTACACAACGAAATATTTCGATTCCGGTTCCGTCAGTAGCCCATAAGTCCCTTACATTTAGATGAGAAGACTTGTGAAGACCTGCTAAATATAATAGGCCAAATAAAGCCTTAATTTCCACCGAATCTGTGCATTTTGCATCCCTGAGTCTTGAGTAATTTTTTGAAACGTCATGTATAAAAATATTAGTGCATTCAACTATTTGGTTTATCATTTTATCATCGATAAAAACGCTCCAACTCTCAAAGACATCACTGACATTTTTGGCGTTTCCTTTTGGCCCAGGAAGATGCGTAATTATATTTCGAGCTGGAGCACGGACATTAGCTCGGAATTTTGTTTTTTGCCAAATAGTTTTTGCATCTCTTCCAACAAAGGTGTCATCTCTATCGGGATCAGCAGAACTTTCACTTCCTGAAAATTCGCTCTCACTGTCGTGGTCACTGAAGTTTTCTTGATCACTAAAACATTCATCGTCTGGAATGACCTCTTCATCACTCTCCACATCGGCTAATAATTTGCGGAGACGCTCCATCTCTTGCTCATATGGAGTCGGCATGCTTTCTTTGTAATAATTACTACAAATACAATTGAAAAATATGGATTAGAAAGGACAAAACTAAATTATCATGGTAAACCGCACGCTTGTGCACTCAAAATCATGACTAGAAGAAGGATTGCTGAAAACTCCGTTCCGTTTCCCAACCTTTTTTTCTAAATTCATTGAATGCATTGTACTGGAAATAATTCCAAACACCTGTTCCGTTTCGAGAATTTTACTGACGTCAGTTCTCGCGCGGGGTCGAAAAAGACCCCACTCTCAAAACCCCCCTTGTTTACAAGAATTGAAAGGAGATAAGAAAATTCCAACCACACCCACACATCAATCAAGGACACAATCCCAGCTACTCAGAAAATGATTTCTTTATCTGTCCATGAAATTCCAAGAAATGGAAACAAAAAATGGCTGGGGTCGTTTACGACCCCGTGCGAGCTCTCGCGAGTTAAATATAATAAAAACAAAAAATGCACCTTGGTAATTGTTTATTTAAACACTTTGAAAACTTCGTGTCGAAAAATTAAACTGACTCAGAATTTTCTTCCCTACATAAATAATCAATAATTGCAAAGGAAAGAAATTGAAAAAAAAAAGAATTTTCAAATTAGAAAAGAAATATATACATTGAAGATATTCGCTCCGGCTGGGACTCGAACCCAGGCCACTCGCTTGGAAGACCAGCGGTCTAGCCATTAGGCTATCGGAGTTCTGTCGAGCGGAGTCTTACTGCCTGACTGATACTGCCTGACTGACAGACTGACTCACTGACTGACTGATACTGACTGACTGACTCACTGACTGACAGAGACTGACTGACTAACTGCCTGACTGACTGAGACTGGCCTGACTGACTGACTGACTGACTAACTGACTGACTGAGACTGACTGCTTGACTCTCTGACTGGCTATTTCACTGACTGACTGAATGACTAAATGACTGACTGACACTGACTGACTGACTGCTTGACTACCTGACTGACTGCTTGACTGACTAACTGACTGGACAGGACTGACCGACTGACTGACTGACAGACTGACTGAATAAGGATGACTGACAGACTGACTGAATAAGGCTGACTGACTGACTGACTGACAGACTGACTGAATAAGGCTGACCGACTGACTGACTGCCTGACTGACTGAATGACTGACTGACTGACTGACCGAGACTGACTGACTGACTGACTGACTGAGACTGGACTGGACTGACTGACTGACTGACTGACTGAGACTGACTGACTGCTTTAGTGACTAACTGACTGCACAGGACTGACCGACTGACTGACTGACTGACTGCCTGACTGACTGACTGACTGAATGACTGACTGACTGAGACTAAATGACTGACTGCTTGACTGACTGGCTGAAGGACTAACTGACTGACTGAGTGACTGACTGACTGGACTGACTGACTGAGACTGAATGACTGAGTGCTTGACTGATTGACTGTCAGACTGACTGACTGACTTCGCAAAAGGGAAAAATAAAAAAAAAGAATTATAAAATTAGAAAAAAATATTTGCATTTAAGATTTCCTTTCCGGCTGGGATTTGAACCCAGGGCGACACTCATGGAAGCCCAACGCTCTCGCCAATATACTATCGGATCTCTGTTGATCGGTGTCTTAATTATAATAAAAACAAAAAATGCACCTTAGTAAATTGATCTAAAATCTTTGAAATCTAAAGGTCGAATGATTAAACTGACTCAGAATTTTCTTCCGTACATAAATAATCCATATTTGCAAAAGAAAGAAATTGAAAAAAAAAAGAATCTTCAAATTAGAAGAGAAATATATACATGGAAGATTTTCGTTCCGGCCGGGACTCGAACCCAGTACCACGCGCTTGGAACCCAACGGTCTAGCCATTAGGCTATCGGAGCTCTGTCGATGGAAGTCTTAAATATAATAAAAACAAAAAATGCACCTTGGTAATTATTGATTCAAACACTTTGAAATTTACAGGTCGAATAATTAAACTGACTCAGAATTTTCTTCCCTACATAAATAATCAATAATTGCAAAGGAAAGAAATTGAAAAAAAAAAGAATTTTCAAATTAGAAAAGAAATATATACATTGAAGATATTCGCTCCGGCTGGGACTCGAACCCAGGCCACTCGCTTGGAAGACCAGCGGTCTAGCCATTAGGCTATCGGAGTTCTGTCGAGCGGAGACTTACTGCCTGACTGATACTGCCTGACTGACAGACTGACTCACTGACTGACTGATACTGACTGACTGACTCACTGACTGACCGAGACTGACTGACTAACTGCCTGACTGAGTGAGACTGGACTGACTGACTGACTGACTGACTGACTGACTAACTGACTGACTGAGACTGACTGACTGACTGCTTGACTCTCTGACTGGCTATTTCACTGACTGACTGAATGACTAAATGACTGACTGACACTGACTGACTGACTGCTTGACTACCTGACTGACTGCTTGACTGACTAACTGACTGGACAGGACTGACCGACTGACTGACTGACAGACTGACTGAATAAGGATGACTGACAGACTGACTGAATAAGGCTGACTGACTGACTGACTGACAGACTGATTGAATAAGGCTGACCGACTGACTGACTGCCTGACTGACTGACTGACTGAATGACTGACTGACTGACTGACCGAGACTGGCTGACTGACTGACTGAGACTGGACTAGACTGACTGACTGACTGACTGACTGAGACTGACTGACTGCTTTAGTGACTAACTGACTGCACAGGACTGACTGACTGACTGACTGACTGACTGCCTGACTGACTGACTGACTGACTGCTTGACTGACTGGCTGAAGGACTAACTGACTGACTGAGTGACTGACTGACTGGACTGACTGACTGAGACTGAATGACTGAGTGCTTGACTGATTGACTGTCAGACTGACTGACTGACTTCGCAAAAGGGAAAAATAAAAAAAAAAAGAATTATAAAATTAGAAAAAAATATTTGCATTTAAGATTTCCTTTCCGGCCGGGACTCGAACCCAGTACCACGCGCTAGGAACCCAACGGTCTAGCCATTAGGCTATCGGAGCTCTGTCGATGGAAGTCTTAAATATAATAAAAACAAAAAATGCACCTTGGTAATTATTGATTCAAACACTTTGAAATTTACAGGTCGAATAATTAAACTGACTCAGAATTTTTCTCCCTACATAAATAATCAATATTCGCAAAAGAGAAAAATTGAAAAAAAAAGAAGAAGAAATTTCAAATTAGAAACTAAAAGTATACATTGAAGATTTTCGTTCAGGCTGGGACTCGAACCCAGGGCCACTCGCTTGGAAGCCTAACACTCTAGCCATTAGTCTATGGGAGCTCTGTCGGTGGGAGTTTTAAATATAATAAAAACAAAAAATGCACCTTGGTAATTGTTTATTTAAACACTTTGAAATCTTCGTGTCGAAAAATTAAACTGACTCAGAATTTTCTTCCCTACATAAATAATCAATAATTGCAAAGGAAAGAAATTGAAAAAAAAAAGAATTTTCAAATTAGAAAAGAAATATATACATTGAAGATATTCGCTCCGGCTGGGACTCGAACCCAGGCCACTCGCTTGGAAGACCAGCGGTCTAGCCATTAGGCTATCGGAGTTCTGTCGAGCGGAGTCTTACTGCCTGACTGATACTGCCTGACTGACAGACTGACTCACTGACTGACTGATACTGACTGACTGACTCACTGACTGACCGAGACTGACTGACTAACTGCCTGACTGAGTGAGACTGGACTGACTGACTGACTGACTGACTGACTGCTTGACTCTCTGACTGGCTATTTCACTGTCTGACTGAATGACTAAATGACTGACTGACACTGACTGACTGACTGCTTGACTACCTGACTGACTGCTTGACTGACTAACTGACTGGACAGGACTGACCGACTGACTGACTGACAGACTGACTGAATAAGGATGACTGACAGACTGACTGAATAAGGCTGACTGACTGACTGACTGACAGACTGACTGAATAAGGCTGACCGACTGACTGACTGCCTGACTGACTGACTGACTGAATGACTGACTGACTGACTGACCGAGACTGACTGACTGACTGACTGAGACTGGACTAGACTGACTGACTGACTGACTGACTGACTGAGACTGACTGACTGCTTTAGTGACTAACTGACTGCACAGGACTGACCGACTGACTGACTGACTGACTGCCTGACTGACTGACTGACTGACTGCTTGACTGACTGGCTGAAGGACTAACTGACTGACTGAGTGACTGACTGACTGGACTGACTTACTGAGACTGAATGACTGAGTGCTTGACTGATTGACTGTCAGACTGACTGACTGACTTCGCAAAAGGGAAAAATAAAAAAAAAAGAATTATAAAATTAGAAAAAAATACTTGCATTTAAGATTTCCTTTCCGGCCGGGACTCGAACCCAGTACCACGCGCTAGGAACCCAACGGTCTAGCCATTAGGCTATCGGAGCTCTGTCGATGGAAGTCTTAAATATAATAAAAACAAAAAATGCACCTTGGTAATTATTGATTCAAACACTTTGAAATTTACAGGTCGAATAATTAAACTGACTCAGAATTTTTCTCCCTACATAAATAATCAATATTCGCAAAAGAGAAAAATTGAAAAAAAAAAGAAGAAGAAATTTCAAATTAGAAACTAAAAGTATACATTGAAGATTTTCGTTCAGGCTGGGACTCGAACCCAGGGCCACTCGCTTGGAAGCCTAACACTCTAGCCATTAGTCTATGGGAGCTCTGTCGGTGGGAGTTTTAAATATAATAAAAACAAAAAATGCACCTTGGTAATTGTTTATTTAAACACTTTGAAATCTTCGTGTCGAAAAATTAAACTGACTCAGAATTTTCTTCCCTACATAAATAATCAATAATTGCAAAGGAAAGAAATTGAAAAAAAAAAGAATTTTCAAATTAGAAAAGAAATATATACATTGAAGATATTCGCTCCGGCTGGGACTCGAACCCAGGCCACTCGCTTGGAAGACCAGCGGTCTAGCCATTAGGCTATCGGAGTTCTGTCGAGCGGAGTCTTACTGCCTGACTGATACTGCCTGACTGACAGACTGACTCACTGACTGACTGATACTGACTGACTGACTCACTGACTGACCGAGACTGACTGACTAACTGCCTGACTGAGTGAGACTGGACTGACTGACTGACTGACTGACTAACTGACTGACTGAGACTGACTGACTGACTGCTTGGCTCTCTGACTGGCTATTTCACTGACTGACTGAATGACTAAATGACTGACTGACACTGACTGACTGACTGCTTGAATACCTGACTGACTGCTTGACTGACTAACTGACTGGACAGGACTGACCGACTGACTGACTGACAGACTGACTGAATAAGGATGACTGACAGACTGACTGAATAAGGCTGACTGACTGACTGACTGACAGACTGACTGAATAAGGCTGACCGACTGACTGACTGCCTGACTGACTGACTGACTGAATGACTGACTGACTGAGACTAAATGACTGACTGCTTGACTGACTGGCTGAAGGACTAACTGACTGACTGAGTGACTGACTGACTGGACTGACTGACTGACTGACTGACTGACTGAGACTGACTGACTGCTTTAGTGACTAACTGACTGCACAGGACTGACCGACTGACTGACTGACTGACTGCCTGACTGACTGAGTGACTGAATGACTGACTGACTGAGACTAAATGACTGACTGCTTGACTGACTGGCTGAAGGACTAACTGACTGACTGAGTGACTGACTGACTGGACTGACTGACTGAGACTGAATGACTGAGTGCTTGACTGATTGACTGTCAGACTGACTGACTGACTTCGCAAAAGGGAAAAATAAAAAAAAAAAAATTATAAAATTAGAAAAAAATATTTGCATTTAAGATTTCCTTTCCGGCTGGGATTTGAACCCAGGGCGACACTCATGGAAGCCCAACGCTCTCGCCAATATACTATCGGATCTCTGTTGATCGGTGTCTTAATTATAATAAAAACAAAAAATGCACCTTAGTAATTATTGATCTAAAATCTTTGAAATCTAAAGGTCGAATGATTAAACTGACTCAGAATTTTCTTCCGTACATAAATAATCCATATTTGCAAAAGAAAGAAATTGAAAAACAAAGAATCTTCAAATTAGAAGAGAAATATATACATGGAAGATTTTCGTTCCGGCCGGGACTCGAACCCAGTACCACGCGCTTGGAACCCAACGGTCTAGCCATTAGGCTATCGGAGCTCTGTCGATGGAAGTCTTAAATATAATAAAAACAAAAAATGCACCTTGGTAATTATTGATTCAAGCACTTTGAAATTTACAGGTCGAATAATTAAACTGACTCAGAATTTTTCTCCCTACATAAATAATCAATATTCGCAAAAGAGAAAAATTGAAAAAAAAAAGAAGAAGAAATTTCAAATTAGAAACTAAAAGTATACATTGAAGATTTTCGTTCAGGCTGGGACTCGAACCCAGGGCCACTCGCTTGGAAGCCTAACACTCTAGCCATTAGTCTATGGGAGCTCTGTCGGTGGGAGTTTTAAATATAATAAAAACAAAAAATGCACCTTGGTAATTGTTTATTTAAACACTTTGAAATCTTCGTGTCGAAAAATTAAACTGACTCAGAATTTTCTTCCCTACATAAATAATCAATAATTGCAAAGGAAAGAAATTGAAAAAAAAAAGAATTTTCAAATTAGAAAAGAAATATATACATTGAAGATATTCGCTCCGGCTGGGACTCGAACCCAGGCCACTCGCTTGGAAGACCAGCGGTCTAGCCATTAGGCTATCGGAGTTCTGTCGAGCGGAGTCTTACTGCCTGACTGATACTGCCTGACTGACAGACTGACTCACTGACTGACTGATACTGACTGACTGACTCACTGACTGACCGAGACTGACTGACTAACTGCCTGACTGAGTGAGACTGGACTGACTGACTGACTGACTGACTAACTGACTGACTGAGACTGACTGACTGACTGCTTGGCTCTCTGACTGGCTATTTCACTGACTGACTGAATGACTAAATGACTGACTGACACTGACTGACTGACTGCTTGAATACCTGACTGACTGCTTGACTGACTAACTGACTGGACAGGACTGACCGACTGACTGACTGACAGACTGACTGAATAAGGATGACTGACAGACTGACTGAATAAGGCTGACTGACTGACTGACTGACAGACTGACTGAATAAGGCTGACCGACTGACTGACTGCCTGACTGACTGACTGACTGAATGACTGACTGACTGAGACTAAATGACTGACTGCTTGACTGACTGGCTGAAGGACTAACTGACTGACTGAGTGACTGACTGACTGGACTGACTGACTGACTGACTGACTGACTGAGACTGACTGACTGCTTTAGTGACTAACTGACTGCACAGGACTGACCGACTGACTGACTGACTGACTGCCTGACTGACTGAGTGACTGAATGACTGACCTGACTGAGACTAAATGACTGACTGCTTGACTGACTGGCTGAAGGACTAACTGACTGACTGAGTGACTGACTGACTGGACTGACTGACTGAGACTGAATGACTGAGTGCTTGACTGATTGACTGTCAGACTGACTGACTGACTTCGCAAAAGGGAAAAATAAAAAAAAAAAAATTATAAAATTAGAAAAAAATATTTGCATTTAAGATTTCCTTTCCGGCTGGGATTTGAAACCCAGGGCGACACTCATGGAAGCCCAACGCTCTCGCCAATATACTATCGGATCTCTGTTGATCGGTGTCTTAATTATAATAAAAACAAAAAATGCACCTTAGTAATTATTGATCTAAAATCTTTGAAATCTAAAGGTCGAATGATTAAACTGACTCAGAATTTTCTTCCGTACATAAATAATCCATATTTGCAAAAGAAAGAAATTGAAAAACAAAGAATCTTCAAATTAGAAGAGAAATATATACATGGAAGATTTTCGTTCCGGCCGGGACTCGAACCCAGTACCACGCGCTTGGAACCCAACGGTCTAGCCATTAGGCTATCGGAGCTCTGTCGATGGAAGTCTTAAATATAATAAAAAACAAAAAATGCACCTTGGTAATTATTGATTCAAGCACTTTGAAATTTACAGGTCGAATAATTAAACTGACTCAGAATTTTTCTCCCTACATAAATAATCAATATTTGCAAAAAGAGAAAAACTAAAAAAAAAAAAGAAGAAGAAATTTCAAATTAGAAACTAAAAGTATACATTGAAGATTTTCGTTCAGGCTGGGACTCTAACCCAGGGCCACTCGCTTGGAAGCCTAACACTCTAGCCATTAGTCTATGGGAGCTCTGTCGGTGGGAGTTTTAAATATAATAAAAACAAAAAATGCACCTTGGTAATTGTTTATTTAAACACTTTGAAATCTTCGTGTCGAAAAAATTAAACTGACTCAGAATTTTCTTCCCTACATAAATAATCAATAATTGCAAAGGAAAGAAATTGAAAAAAAAAAGAATTTTCAAATTAGAAAAGAAATATATACATTGAAGATATTCGCTCCGGCTGGGACTCGAACCCAGGCCACTCGCTTGGAAGACCAGCGGTCTAGCCATTAGGCTATCGGAGTTCTGTCGAGCGGAGTCTTACTGCCTGACTGATACTGCCTGACTGACAGACTGACTCACTGACTGACTGATACTGACTGACTGACTCACTGACTGACCGAGACTGACTGACTAACTGCCTGACTGACTGAGACTGGACTGACTGACTGACTGACTGACTAACTGACTGACTGAGACTGACTGACTAACTGACTGACTGAGACTGACTGACTGACTGCTTGACTCTCTGACTGGCTATTTCACTGACTGACTGAATGACTAAATGACTGACTGACACTGACTGACTGACTGCTTGACTACCTCACTGACTGCTTGACTGACTAACTGACTGGACAGGACTGACCGACTGACTGACTGACAGACTGACTAAATAAGGATGACTGACAGACTGACTGAATAAGGCTGACTGACTGACTGACTGACAGACTGACTGAATAAGGCTGACCGACTGACTGACTGCCTGACTGACTGACTGACTGAATGACTGACTGACTGACTGACCGAGACTGACTGACTGACTGACTGAGACTGGACTGGACTGACTGACTGACTGACTGACTAAGACTGACTGACTGCTTTAGTGACTAACTGACTGCACAGGACTGACCGACTGACTGACTGACTGACTGCCTGACTGACTGACTGACTGAATGACTGACTGACTGAGACTAAATGACTGACTGCTTGACTGACTGGCTGAAGGACTAACTGACTGACTAAGTGACTGACTGACTGGACTGACTGACTGAGACTGAATGACTGAGTGCTTGACTGATTGACTGTCAGACTGACTGACTGACTTCGCAAAAGGGAAAAATAAAAAAAAAAGAATTATAAAATTAGAAAAAAAATATTTGCATTTAAGATTTCCTTTCCGGCTGGGATTTGAACCCAGGGCGACACTCATGGAAGCCCAACGCTCTCGCCAATATACTATCGGATCTCTGTTGATCGGTGTCTTAATTATAATAAAAACAAAAAATGCACCTTAGTAATTATTGATCTAAAATCTTTGAAATCTAAAGGTCGAATGATTAAACTGACTCAGAATTTTCTTCCGTACATAAATAATTAATATTTGCAAAAGAAAGAAATTGAAAAAAAAAGAATCTTCAAATTAGAAGAGAAATATATACATGGAAGATTTTCGTTCCGGCCGGGCCTCGAACCCAGTACCACGCGCTTGGAACCCAACGGTCTAGCCATTAGGCTATCGGAGCTCTGTCGATGGAAGTCTTAAATATAATAAAAACAAAAAATGCACCTTGGTAATTATTGATTCAAACACTTTGAAATGTACAGGTCGAATAATTAAACTGACTCAGAATTTTTCTCCCTACATAAATAATCAATATTCGCAAAAGAGAAAAATTAAAAAAAAAAGAAGAAGAAATTTCAAATTAGAAACTAAAAGTATACATTGAAGATTTTCGTTCAGGCTGGGACTCGAACCCAGGGCCACTCGCTTGGAAGCCTAACACTCTAGCCATTAGTCTATGGGAGCTCTGTCGGTGGGAGTTTTAAATATAATAAAAACAAAAAATGCACCTTGGTAATTGTTTATTTAAACACTTTGAAATCTTCGTGTCGAAAAATTAAACTGACTCAGAATTTTCTTCCCTACATAAATAATCAATAATTGCAAAGGAAAGAAATTGAAAAAAAAAAGAATTTTCAAATTAGAAAAGAAATATATACATTGAAGATATTCGCTCCGGCTGGGACTCGAACCCAGGCCACTCGCTTGGAAGACCAGCGGTCTAGCCATTAGGCTATCGGAGTTCTGTCGAGCGGAGTCTTACTGCCTGACTGATACTGCCTGACTGACAGACTGACTCACTGACTGACTGATACTGACTGACTGACTCACTGACTGACCGAGACTGACTGACTAACTGCCTGACTGACTGAGACTGGACTGACTGACTGACTGACTGACTGACTGACTAACTGACTGACTGAGACTGACTGACTGACTGCTTGACTCTCTGACTTGC